>NC_034015.1:8869917-8919774 GCF_000346465.2 Prunus persica
TAAGAACCCCATGGTCTTGGTCAAAAGACAAGAGCTTTGCCGTTTATCTTTAGGAACCCTCCCCGGATATTTCTTACATAGGTTTTCAATATGTTTCCTCAAATTTGAGGTCCCATTTCTAGTAGAGTCTGCTGCATAACTCATAGTGCAATACTTGCACCTAGCTCTCTTCTTAGTGGTTGCATATTTGCTCCCATCCTCCTTCACACTCTCAACCACTTCTTCATATCTCTCAAAGTGATCCCATACTTCCGATTTTTCTCTTCTTGGGCCGGAATGAGGTAATGGTGGAAGACCACTAGGTTGAAGTTGTGTTTGGGCATGAGGTGTATTTTGAGTTGGTGTTTGAGGGATGGGTAAATTGGGTAAAGGTGTTGATATAGATGCGGATGCGGATGCGGATGTGGATACGGATGCGGATGACGAACCAACTTCACTATTAGTAGGGCCATGCACCTCTCCAAATGGGTTCAACTCATTCATGATTTCTTTAAGAAACAAAAACAAAAAACAAAGAAAAAAACTTAACATGATATATATTAACAAAAACACAACTTAACAACATAAACAACCCTCATATATACAATCCAATTACAAATTATCATTTCCAACTAAATGATAATATCAACACTTAACTAGAAAGCAACTGAAAAACAGAAACCAATTAACTGAAAAACTGAAACCAATTATACACTGTCAAACCTATGACAGCAGTAATAAAGCAAAACAAAAATATGCAAAACTGAAAATCTGCAAAACTGAAAAACTGCAAAATGAAAAACTGAAAAACTGAACAGCAACAGCAGTAATAAAGCAAAACAAAAATATGCAAAACTGAAAATCTGCAAAACTAAAAAACTGCAAAACTTGTTGGGTTTGTTAAACCAATATATCCATTTCTTAGGACAATTCTATCTCTTAGGAAAGCCTCTGATCATGATTCTGCTCTGGACTAATAAAAAAAATCAAAGACTTCCATTAAAAACAGAAACTTCAGTTTTGTTAAACAATTTAGGCAGGAACACTTTGCCTTTGGGAAATCATTAAAAATCCATTTTGATTCAAAATGGTGTGAACATTTCCAGATCACACGTAGACATATAAAACTTCAACATATCAAAAGTTCATTGAATTCCGAGTTAAGGAAGCCAGTCAAAGACTAAATCCAAAATAGACTAGGCTGCAGAGTTTTCTATTTTCTGCAGAATAATGCCAACTTCGAAAATTTGCCAAATTGAATTGGATTAGTACAATTGTAAAAAATAAACAATTGCATTAATAAATTTGCCAAATAAATCTACTAAATTATAAACTGTTTCCAAACCAAAGAGTACATTAAGTCTTGCAGTAAAAAAAGTCTGGTAGAGTTGTATATATCAATGTCATGTATATGTAGGAAAAGGAATTACCTAATTTCTCAGTGTGGCGAACATCATCAACCATCAAAACTCTGTAACTATCCCTACTCCCAATACCTCTCTTGTCCTTGAGTCGTCCAATATCTCCTCCTGTAATTTCAACATTAAATAAGGCAGAAGAATAGTACAGTACAGTGCTACATTGCAATTGGGTTTTCTAATATGTTTTTCTCCCCCTTTTCATAACAAATCTCAACTATTGAATACAAAACAAAAATCCCAGATGAGAAAAATCAAGACAGTTGAAGGATAAATGATAAAGTAGGTACCTTGTTCAAGCTGGGTAGCAGGGTCAAATTGGGATTGGTCAAACTTTGGGCGCTCCAAGACCCCAGCACCACCCTTGGAAGACCTAAACCTGGCCTTCACAGCCATGCCAGAGAGAGTCAGAAAATTGAATTGGGGAAAGAAAAAAAAAAGGAGAGAGATAGAGAGAGAATCTGACCTGCAATGCAACGACTGAGAGGCTAAGAGAAGAGCGGCGGCAGAGAGGGGTGTGACTGTGACGTGCTGGTTGAGAGAGAGGTTTGGAATCGGTGGCTGGTGGCTGGCTGGCGGCTGGCTGAGTGAGTATGAAACTAAATGGGAAGGAGAGGAAAGAACGAAGAATGAAAAAACCCAATCTGAATTTGGTGTAATCCTGTGTGTGCGCTACCTATGGTAGCAGCATACACACCCAATCAAAATTTGACAGGTATGAAAATATATATAATTTTAAATATAAATATATATAATATTTAAAAAATATATAAATTAATTCTATTGGACCGGTTCGGATTGGACCGGTTCCTTAGGATGGAAAACCGGAACCGGAACCGGTCTGAACCGGTTCGGTTTGGATTTTTCTCGGTTTTTGACTTTTTTGGTCAACACGGTTTTTTTCGGTTTTTTCCGGATTGGTTTGGTTCGGTTTTGCGGTTTTGCGGTTCAAATGCCCACCCCTACTTTGCGCGACGAAGTTTACTTTTCGTCGCGCAAAGTCACTTTGAGCGACGAATTATTTTTCGTCGCGCAAAATTGGTCGCGCAAGACTTTGAGCGACGGTGTATTTTCGTCGCGCAAAAGTTTGTCGCGCGAAGTGACTTTGCGAGACGAATTATTTTTTGTCGCGCAAAATTTGGTCGCGCAAGACTTTGAGCGACGAGTTTCAAGTTTTGTCGCGCAAAGTGACTTTGAGCGACGAATAGTTTTTCGTCGCGCAAAATTTGGTCGCGCAAGGGGTATTTTTTTACTAGTGCAATCTACTAGTGATGAATCTTATGTTTTGTTTTTGGGAATCAATTGATATTTAGGTTGAACTTAAATATCTAGCATTTTGTTTTTTTAGACATCTTGTGAATTTGTTGGAATAATGTTAGAGATATGGATTGCTTTTGAAGGCAATGAATTATTTGAGGTAATAAATTTTATCTACAGCACTTTCAAAAAGAAATTAATTGTGATTTCATATTGTAATACAATAAATAAAGAACCTGTAAACCTAATTAATTACCAATGTTTTGAAATACATTAGTGACCAAGCAAGTAGGTCACTAATGTGGGCACACGACCCAGTTTTAGTGACCTTAATGCATGTTTTGGTGACCAAATTGTTAGCCCTTAGTGATCAAAGTTGCAGTCACTAAAAGCTTTTTTTTTAGTGACCAAACATTGACAGTCACTAATTCTTTGTGTTGTAGTGACCAATACTTGAGAATGGTCACTAACTAAAATTTGTGACAAGCTTCTACCTAGTGACCACCAATATTTGGACACTAATTACATTCAGTGACCAACAACGATATTTTCTGTGGCCAAGTGGCTGGCCACTAATACTTGTTTTTCTGGTAGTGTTCTTTGGATGTATTGGTTGTAGAGATACAACTTCTTGTGGGGGCGGTAAGTTGTTTCCATGTGTTCCATAACAAACACCAATCTGGGCACCTGCATCAGATTTCAATGATATGTTAATGGTTGAGAATTTAAAATTTTCAGACTTAAAAAAGGTCATGCAGCCTTTGATTTTAGGGATCGTCTACAATGTACATAATTAACTAATTGGCATTCACTTCTACTATGTCGTAGTAACTTCAAAACTTGCACAAAATGAGAGAAAAAATTTCATTTTCAACAGTTGTATACAATTACGTGTCTATCTCTTTTAATATATGATCAATCATATGACGAGAGACATAAACGACATATATATACAGCCGGTTACACTCAAATGTCATTCTTTTTTCTGTTTTGCTTCTTTTTTGGCTGAAAAAGAGAAAGATCACCAGTTGTGGTAAGGGTAGCAGTTTGCACACCAAAAAGCAGCATTAAGGAAACCATAGGACTTTTGCCAACTAGGTTGAACTTAGCCATTGTGGAAAGCAGAAAAAGGGAAGAAAATCAAAGGAAATAAACTAATTTAGAAGGGAAGCAAATGCAATTTCCTTGCCTCTAAAACTTTTGACGTCCCCTCTTTAAAGACCAAGTCACAGCCTCATAAGTAGATGAAGCCGTAACTGAGCCAGGGGTCATTCAGAGATTCCACAAGAATTCAACTTGTTAATTTACTTGGATTCTTCTAACACCTTGCCCTAGTTGAGATTAATTCCGAGTCTTTGTAATAATGGTTTAACCAATTTTTCTTACCCCCCCCATAATTCAGAGTTTCTGGCAAGAACTTTGGTCAGATTTCTGCTTCACATTACAAAGAACGTCTTTTATACAGTATTTAATTTATGGCTAAATTGTTGCAATGGTCCCTCAAATAAAACTCAACTTTACTTTTCGTCCTTCATGTCACAGAATTGTTACAGCCATCCTTCAACTCCACCTCGTGTTGCATTATTGGTCTTTTCATCAACAGAGTTGAATTTTCTGTTAAAATTAAGGGCAAATTAGGACATCCCTTGTAAAATATTTATTAGATAAATAAAATCATTAAAAAATCAACCCAATCTCTCCATTTGAGCATGTGGGCAAGGAGGGTTTGATGATTGGGGAAGTTGATTTTAGCAACAAGTTGGTTTTTGGAGAGGATAAGGAGCTCTTGAGCCACCCAAAGTTGAGCTACACCTCATTGGTTGGAGGCAAAGGAAACCATGCTGATGCATTTTACTATGTCCAGATAAAATCCATCGTAGTTTGGCGGGGAAGTGGTTGACATACTAGAGGAGACTTGGAATTTATCACCAGAAGGTGCTGAAGGCTTTGAGCCGTCTGGGATGGTTTGGGTTGTTGGGTTGGTGAGGTAGATGGATGGGCAGATTTTGGGGGAAGAGTATGGCGTGCGGTTAAGTTTAGGTAGAAAGAAGTGGTGGCTAGGTAAAAGTCTTAGTTACCCCTAAAATATCTATCATGTGTCTGACATATGATCACTTTTGACTAAAAAACAAATAGAATTGATGAAAAAGACTAGTGGTGTAACGCGAGATCTAATTGAAGGATGACCATAATAATTTTGGAA
Organism: Prunus persica; assembly: GCF_000346465.2. Classification (NCBI taxonomy): domain Eukaryota; kingdom Viridiplantae; phylum Streptophyta; class Magnoliopsida; order Rosales; family Rosaceae; genus Prunus; species Prunus persica. Next base: position 8,874,775 of record NC_034015.1, read on the forward strand.
CATGAGGGACAAAAAGTAAAGTCGGGTCATAATCGAGAGACCATTGCTACAATTTAGCCTTAATTTATATATAACTTAAGTTCTTGAATTCACATTCCAAAACTAAACTTTACTGCTCTTGAGCAATTTTTCCCTTTTTCCCTTTCAACTAAAATAATGATTATTGAAGTGAAACGATGTATGCTTCTAGCAAATGAGTTATTTGGAATGAAGGTGAATTCCAATGCACAAAAGTATCAGTTAGAAGGTTTATTGACAAGGCAAAATGAGATAGATGCACTAGTAAAAAGATTGCTGGAGCAGTTATCCTCGACTTCATCATCAATGAGGTTAGCTTATAACTCTCATCTTACTACAATACAATTTTTGCAAACTGCACAATATACTAATTTCCAAATTTCCAATTGTCCTCAACTTCATCATCAATGAGTTCCTAATTTCCAGTTACTTCAGACAAGTGACAGATAAACTTTAAGCAACTAATTAATTAGAGATGCGCTAGCTAGCTCTTGAGTTTAATTATTCTTGCATTTAGTTAATTCCCGGTTTAGTGCATCCCAAGTAAGAACTGACATTATTCTTTGTTTTATGCGGGTCTAATGGATAAAGGGTAGAAGACAAACTACTAGGATGAATCTTATGTTATTTGTTTTTGGGAATCACTTGACATTTAGGTTGAACTTAAATATGCAGCATTTTGTTTTTAAGACATCTTGTGAATTTGTTGGAAGAATGTTAGATATATAGATTGCTTTTGAATGCAATGAATTATTTGACGCTATAAATTTTATCTACAGCACTGTTTGAAAGAAATTAATTGTGATTTCATATTGTAATACAATAAATAAAGAACACATGGAGAGGTAAACTTGATCAGTTACCAATTTTTTGAAATACATTAGTGACCAAGCAAGTAGGTCACTAATGTGGGCACGTGACCCCGTTTCAATGACCAAAATGCATGTTTTGGTGACCAAATTGTAAGCCCTTTAGTGACCAAAGTTGTAGTCCCTAATAGCATTTTTATTAGTGACCAGACAGGGATAGATACTAATTCTTTGTGTTGTAGTGACCAATAGTTGACATTGGCCACTAAATAGAATTTGTGACGAGCTTCTAGTGACCACCCAATGACCACCAATATTTGGACATTGATTGCATTCAGTGACCAAAAAGGGTAGTTTATGTGACCAACTGGGTGGCCACTAATACCTGCTTTTCTTGTAGTGTATCCCGATTTCTACTTCCCCCAAACTTGATTATTATTTTTCTTTTTTGTTGATTTTTTTATATTTTTTTTATTGTTATTTTAAAGATATAAATTTTTATTTATTTTTTTGGTTTTAATATAAAAATATCATTTTTGCCCTTGCATTTAACAGAAAAAGTTAACAAAATTGTCGGCAGGACTATTTGTCCAAACGAAACTAGAGTTAAAGGACCATGAAAACCATTTTGGAAATTGAGGTACTCAAATGCAAATCGGATCAAAATTCAAGGACCAATAAAATGATTAACCCTTTGATATTTGAATACTAATAAATCTAACAAATCCAAGAAAAAATTATAATTATAGAATGCCCAACATGCATATGCTTTTGCCCTCTAGCCAAGAGAGAAAAAGAAACACCTAGCCTTTCGATCAATGCATCTTTTCATGCATGACTTGCGGTTCTCAGCAATTAAGTCAAGCCGCCCAAGTCCAAGTCAAGAAGTATCACTTACTTCATGACCACCAATTTGGCTATGATTGCTGTCATTTAGCAAATGGTTAAAACACTCGTCGGCTTTCTAGATGGATTCATTTGGGGTCGTATGTTACTCATGAATACTTACAAAATTATTAAAGAAAATCATGAATACTTCAAAAGTCATAAAGAAATATAGTCACAAAACCACTCATATGCACAATACATTATCAAGTTGTATTTATTATTATTGTATGTCTTTATCTCGTCATAATCGGGATACTCGGGAAATCTTTTCTTCTTCATATTATTGTGTGTGTGATCATGCCATATTCGTTTTGAGTTATGTTTGAGGTATATATTGTCCTTCAACTCAAATCTTTGAAGGAACTAGGTTTTTGCTTTTGTTTTTTTTTTTTTCAGTACAAGCATTTGGGGAAGATGGATTTATACAAATATATTCATTGGGTGCCTTCAAATATTCATTGTTTGTTCGTAGTACATGATCAGCACCATAGAGACACCCTCAAAGAGCATGGCTTGGCTCTTTCAAATTAAAGAGGAGATTCTCCTTAAAACCAATGGGGTTTTGACACTTGTTAAATTACAGCAACAATGAGAAATTTTCAACAACCAAAAAAAGAATATTTAAAAAATTGACACATGTCAAAACCACATTTATAGTAAGGAGTTCCTCCTCAATTTTAAGGAGCCAAGCTTTTTCCATTAAGATACAGATGTCCATTTTCATGGGCATGGCTTTTCAATGCATTAATTGCAATTTATTTTCAATAATTTTACGGAGATCAAATTTTTGAATCACATTTGAAGATTACATAACATGACATGCAATTTAGAATGTAGATTTATTTGAAGTTGATGTTTTTATCCACTTTTTTCTCCAAAAAAAAAAAAAAATGTTTTTATCCACTTTGACATGTTTTTGTACTTATCATTTGCTACTGAACCTCATTGCATCACGTGGACACCATTCGTTCACATAAAATTATTTGTAATTTTCTGTTATTGTAACATAAAGAAAGTGTAACACCCCGACTCCAAATTTAACCCTTATTTAAATTATTTAATTGTTTGAGAAAAATTACAAATTTACCCTTGAGATAAGGGTATTTTGGTCATATTCTTAACCGGAGAGAGTTTGGGGCAGTGACTAGTATTTTTGAATAGGTCGTACTGAGACGAGTTCATAGACACGTAGTGGGCTCGAATCGGAGTTGTAACGAGAGAGATATGGTCAAAAGAAATCCAGTGGCACAATCGTAATTATTTTGAAATAGAATTTTTATAAAAATCAGATCTCTCTCTCTCTCTCTCTCTCTCTCTCTCTCTCTCTCTCTCTCTCTCTCTCTCTCTCTCCCTCCCGCAAGCTCTCTATCTCTCTCTCTCTCTCTCTCCCGTCGGTCTCTCTCTCTCTCCTCGTAACTCCGGCCACCGGCCACGGCTGTGGACAGGGCCGGTACCAAAATGACATGGGCTTCGTTCTCTTCCAGCCCCAGCCAACTCCCGCCTCCAGCAGCCGTGGTTTCGCTGAAAAATGGAGAAGAGGCGGCCGGTGTCGTCCGATCTTCGCCGCCGTCGATCTCCCTCCTCTGGCCACCGATTCCGACGAGCAAGGTATGGTTTCTCACCTAATTTTCATGCTCTAGCTGATGGTTGGGTAGGATTGGATCGATTCTTAGCGTAGCCAATTCGATTTTCGAATTGAAATTCGGTCGATTTTGGGATCGAGATTCTGGCCACTTCCGGTCAGTTTTTGGGGTAGGTCCAAGAACAAAAGTGGATTCAAATAGAGTGTTATACCTAGGGTAGGAGTTTGGAGCCGTGGTTTTGAGATTTTCCGGCGACGCATAATCGCTTTGGACACCCAACGCTGCCAGCTCGTGTGGCGGAACGTGGGCGAGGGTAGGGGAGTAGCACTGTGTCCCGATGAGATCCTTAGGTTGTCATGAGTGCGTAGGATTTCGCGGATCTCAATTCGGACGTTGTTTGACTATTGAACAAACGATCGCATATTGTGCGTTATTCGGGTTCGATAGGTTGGGACCGTTGGATGGTCCCAAATTTAATATATGTTAATCTAGGTATTTCTAAGATCATGTAGGAATTCACGGATTGTGAATCGGAGCCCCGGATGTTCCGAATAAATAATTTTAAGTTTATGTTTTATATTATCCGTCAGATCGTACGATTGTGAGCGATCCGACCGTTCGATCTGGACCAAACTTGCCGGACGAGTGTCCTCTACCTTATAGAACCCATAGAAACTTTCAGATCGGAATTTGGAGGTCGTGGGCCCCGTAGGTCCGTTTGACCAGGGTTAGAGTAGTTTGACCCTTGGTTGACCATGAGTCTCCCGGAGTAATCTCACCTTTCCAGGGAGGATTATTGGGTGCTAGACTATTGTGGAGGGTTACACAATATTAGTATTATGTATATAATTTTATATGTTTGTACAAGGGTACAAAAGAGTTTAGAATGTCAGTTTGAAGTGCTAAACGCACTACCTTAGGTACCTCCCCTGATTTTGGTTACACTACAAGTACCAGCCTGTGAAAGTTAGGTCCCACGTGGCGTAGGTTATCCGACGTGCAGACAGGCCCCATATGTGGCTTTGGTTGTACCGGCGTATGGGGAGATATGTGATATTATGTTGAGGTCTCACGTGGCGTAGGTAATCCGGCGTTGAGACAGACACCATACGTGGCGTTGGTTGTACCGTCGTATGGGGAGATTATGTGATATTGTGTTGAGGTCGCACGTGGCGTAGGTTATCCGGCGTGTCGACAGACCCCATACGTGGCATTGGTTGTATCGGCGTATGGGGAGATATGTGATATTATGTTGAGGTCTCACGTGGCGTAGGTTATCCGGCGTTGAGACAGACCCCATACGTGGCGTTGGTTGTATCGGCGTATGGGGAGATTATGTGATATTGTGTTGAGGTCGCACGTGGCGTAGGTTATTCGGCGTGTCGACAGACTCCATATGTGGCGTTGGTTGTACCGGCGTATGGGGAGATATGTGATATGATGTGCAGGTCTCGCGTGGCATAGGTTATCCGGCGTTGAGACAGGCCCCATACGTGGCGTTGGTTGTACCGGCGTATGGGGAGATATTGTGAAGTATGGCATGGTCGCACGTGGCGTAGGTTATCCGGCGTGTTCACAAGCCTCATACGTGGCGTTGGTTGTACCGGCGTATGGGGAGATTATGTGAAATACAGAGAAATGAAATAAGGTATCGCCTATGTGTGGAATTGGGTTTTATGGAAGAACTACGTGTGGCTTGATCTCTCAGGGAGGGTACGTAGGCAGCCTAAGGTTATTAGGTGCAGCCGCAGACTAAATGTTAGTCATAATTTATATTTGAATTTATTGTTTGCCTTGTTTAAGGCATGAATTGTTTTGTTAGCGTGTTTGGTAGGTTGTTGAGAATTATTGGAAGGCCAAAGGCCGTTTATGTGAATTGCATGAAATTATATTGTGCATACTGCCAGTTGTGGATATTAAATGCGTTTTTATGCAGGTTGTAATTTTGAAAAATGTCCAATTTATAGGGGAGACTCTGCCGAAATTTCGGCAAGAAGTCTTGGTCTTTAGTAAGTGGGCCTGGTATCGGGGTGATGTCGGGAATTCCAGAGGGTTCGCCTCGAGTTTTTGAGAAATTCGAGGCGGGTCCTTTCAGAAAGAGTGGTAATATATATTTCACACAAATTCTGTGTGCAATATATTTTCCAAAAATTCTTTGTGCATGACATTAATTTTATCTTTAATTAAATACCGAACTGTCGATATTCATATAGATATTTTATTGAAGTTGGCAAAAATATATCATTAACATATCAATATATATTTATTATTGAAGATAATAACAGAGTGCTGCTATTTTCACCCTACTGTCCTATTTCCCCACCCACCTTATTCTGAAAATTTTAAAGGCCAATTTATCCTTATGTAAAATGACTTCTAAGGATTGAAATAAATTCTTCTGTTTGTGATGCTTCTTTTATCATTTCCTTGGGCTCTGTCTTTAATTCAAATTTAGTCAATTTTATCTAGGCAAGTAAAATAAGGTTCACTCTCTGAAACACTTGTATTTTTTTTTTTCCAGCTGCTTGTTACTTTGCACGAATTTGCCAAACATGTGGTACTGGAATTTTTATGATGTTGCAGTATCATAAAAAAAGGAAGAGCTCTTTTGAAACTACAGAAGAAGTAAAAATCGGAATATCATAGAGTAGGGATGTTGGGTGAGTTATCCTTATGCAAGCTTCATTTACGGGGTTTTACAGATGGGTTGGAGGGATGGTGGTGATGGCAGAGGAGAGGAAGAGGTTGGGGGTGACTTGGAGAAGAGAGTTTGATTAACTTTTTTTCATTTAATTTTGTAAAGGGTATTTTAGGAATAATGGGGGTGGAAAAATAAGATTGTATTTATTCAAATTTACATGGTGGGTGAAAAAATAAGATGAGTAAGAAAATAGGACAGGGTGGTGGAAATAGCAACACTCTAATAATATCGATACATTATCAATTACATGTGGACAATTCTATCTTTATTTAAGATCCAATGCTTGATTCATAGCCAGACTAATAATTGACACGTTACCAATTACATGTCTGGGAGTCTTACCTTTATTAAATATCAAATGTTTAATATAGAGCCGGACTAATTATCGACACATTATCAATTACATGTCGAGAGCCCCTATATGTACGTAAATTTCACCACAACAGGAACTTGATGGGCAGAAAGTAATGAGGTAGTTAGGTCCACCACTGCACGTAGATAAACCCCTGTTGTCATCATAAACATAGCTGTAAGCGTCGGGGCATTGGTCATGGAATATCTGAGAGTAATTTGTCGGTGGGCATGTCTCTGGAGTGTTTTGAGGCGGAGTGCAACAGTACTGTGGGGCATCGAATCTAGCACATGCGCTCAAGCAGGCAACCACGCTCCCATCGGACCCTATCCTTTGCAGCGCACACTCGGACAAACTGCGTTCACGTTCGCCGCGCAACTACTCGTCTTGCAGGTGCCGGTACCGCCTTGTGGAGTCACAGACATGGGCAAGTTGAAGCCATCAACAAGACTAACATCGTAGAAATCTTGTCCTCCGCCTGCTGGAATACTGAATTCCGCTAAAGTTGCCGGCGGAAAGCCATCGGTACCGTTGCACGTGACCTGACCAGAGGCACAGTCTGCGGTGGCGCAGACGAAATTTCCCGAGGCGTTCGTGGAGCATCCAGTTCGGGCCCAGAAGCGGCCGCTCCATGGCACTGGAGTGTCTAGCTGGAAGCTAGCTTGGGATGCTAACTCGAACCCTGTGGGTGATAATTGAGGTTTTCCATCGGAGGTTAGGGTTACTGGCCAGACCGTGTAGGGGCAATTGTTTTTGAAAGACATTGTCGCTGCATGTGCACCTGCCATGCAAAGTAAACCACACTGAATTTGATGCAGTAATCACAAACCACAATTATTGTGACCAAATATTAAATTAAAATTAAAGAAAATAAGAAGCTTGTTTACCTCCAAAGGAAAGGATGGTTAAGCTGAGGCTGAGGACTACTACTAGGGTCTTCATCATCGGAATGTCTTAGTTTGCTTTGCTTCGAATTTGATGAGCTTGGGCTTTAGTTATACAGGCTTTTCATCGGAAACCATGGAAGGACTTTTGCCAACTAGGTTGAACTTAGCCATTGTGGAAAGCAGAAAAAGGGAAGAAAATTAAAGGAAATAAACTAATTTATAAGGGAAGCAAATGCAATTGCCTTGCCTCTAAAACTTTTGAGGTCCCCTCTTGATAGACCACAGCCTCATAAGTAGATGAAGCCATAACTGATCAGGGTCTTCTTCCACCTTGTTAATTTACTTGGAGTCTTCTTCCACCTTTCCCTAGTTGAGATTAATTCCAAGTCTTTTTTATCACCCCCATAATTTTGAGCTTCTAGAACGCACATTAATTGAACATGTTTTGGTCAAGATCTTTGTAAGCTTCACGTTACAAAGAAGTTAACGTCTTTTATACGGTATTTGGAGCTTCTAGCACGCACATTAATAGATTAATTTTTCCCTTTTTCATTTTTTCCCTTTCAACTAAAATAATGATTATTGAAGTGAAATTTTCCTGTCCTTTTCAGTATCATGTGAACAATAGTATTATTTGAAGTCTTTATATCAGTTCAATTTACGTTTGAATAGACAATAATTCGAAATTGAAGTCTAATTTCCTGTCCTTTTTCAATATCATGTGAACAATAGTATTATTTGAAGGTTGTCCTCTTGTTTATATTTATTTATTTATTTTAATTTATCACAAGCCTAGAACTTCATTAAGAAAATCAGTAAGACAGTACATCAGCTTCTAAGCAAGAATCACTAACAGCGAATGAGTTATAATGTGACCTCATTAAAACCTTGACTTAAAAAACTCCCCAAAAAGCCTAACACAAACGGTTGCACTCTTGTTTTGATATTGGAATACTAATAAGCCTAACAAATCCAAGAAATTATAATTCTAGAATGTTGTTATTTGAAAGGTTTTTAAAATTTTAACGTTTTGATTTTGTTTTAATATTTTGGCTGTTTTCTTTTATTTATTATGGGAGATACAATTGTTTAAATTTTTCAGTTTTTATTTTCTATTCATTGTCTTAATTTTTCTGGTTTAATGTGCCTAGAGGTTACAAGTGTTGGATGCCTATTAAAAGCCAGTCCTCCTTCACATTTGAACCACCCCAATCAGATTTCTTTATTCTCATATTTTCATATATTCCCTACTTTCCATATTATTATTTTTGGGCAACGGTTCTGTGGCATGGAGATTTCTATCCGATTGTGAATATGCTCATAGCGTACCTTAAGCCTGTGCATTGAGGTCGTATCTTGGAGTCTTATAAACCGTCATTACTAGCACGTAAGGAGACTACAAAGGCTTTAGGACAGCTTCTTAGACGTGCTTTCACTATACCAGACTTGCTTTCTTACTCTTGACTTATTTTACTTATTTATTTGTTTCTTTATTTTACGTTACTCTTAAAACTTTGTTTTATATATTATTTATATCTAAAGGTGACATGACCCGTCCCAGATTCCTCGAACCAGGGATAAATCCCGTCGTAATTCTAACATCACCCCGATGCCGAGCTCACTTACTAAAGACCAAGACTTTTTGCCGAAATTTTGGCAAAGTCTCCCCTATAAATTAGACATTTTCCAAATTTTTAACATGTTAAAAGCACAATTAATATACCCCAACAAGCAGCATACACAAGGTAGTAACATGTAATTTGCGTAATAGGCCTCCGGCCTTCAAATAATTTGAAATAGAACCACCAACAATGTTCTTATATCAAATAATACATTAAACAATACAAATAATAAACTCAAACATATTTATAAATGCCCACTATAATTAACATAAATTAACTTTCCAAATTTCCATCATGTGATGTTTAACCTCCTAACACAATCGCAAGTAGTTTAAAGCCTCAACCCAAATCGTACAACAATCCAAAATGGGTTTCATACCTGTTTTGACCAGAACACATTTAAACAACCCTCTCTTAGTCAAACTGGAATATGCACAAACATTTAATCATGCTTCGGTTTCAACCGAGTTTCAGGACCAACGACAAAGTCAGAACCCAACTCATTAAAAATAACAATAGAAGTAAGACTAGATCCAAACGACCAAATTGAAGTTCTAGAAATAAAATTTAGTCCTCGGCTGCAGCTATCAAGCCACACGTAGTTCTTATGTCAACTATCATGGTTCAGATAATATTCGCTTATTTAAAGATAATGCCGACGATTAAATTGAGATTCAAATACAACATGAATCGAAAAGGCATCCACTGAACACTTTAATAGTTCCTTTCCTTTTATCCATTCATCCTCGAAACCATACTCTATCCAAAGCATATGTTGCCGATCAACACTTTTCAAACTATGACAAACATTAATACCCGTGCAGAGTACTCACGAAGCACAATCTCAAGAGTCTCAATCTGGAAACAAATCCACATATATCTATGTAATAATTCAGTCTATATATGTATATATATATGTAATTACACCCACCTCTCACCATCATCATGTACTAGGGGAAACCATACTCATCTATTACATAATTTCAATTATTAAAATAATATAAAAGAATTTTCATACGATAATAAAAACGATCTCAAAATCCCAACATAGTCAACATTACTCAAATAACGGTCGAGACTCGTTAATAAGGTCGTTCTAGTACTCCTCGAAGGATGACACTACTTCGGAAGACTCATGGTCAACCGAAGGGTCAAATTACCCAAACTTGGTAAACAGGTTCGTGGGACCCATGACCTCCGTTTTACAATCCGGAAACTCCTATGAGTTCCACAAGGTTTAGAATACTTGTCTTGCAAGTTTGGTACGAATCGGACGGTCGGATCGTTTACAATCACACAATCGGACAGTTTTCGTAAAACGCAAACTTTAAGTTATTGAATTGGAGCATCTGGGGCTTCGATTCACGATCCGCGAATTCATACACGATCCTAGGAATGCCTAGATCAATATATATTAAATTGGAGTTGATCCAAAGCCTGAACATATCAAACCCGGATAACGCCTAATATGCGATATCCGATCGACGATCAAACGATAACCAAATTCATAACCAAGCATACCATCCTTCTCAAGACGACATGAGGGTTATTTTAGGACTCTAAGACCGGCCAAAAAGTGGCCCACGCACTGTCCAAAGTGATTTCAATGATCGAAAAATCTTCAAACCGCCGGTCAAGACTTATACCTATATGTTCACTACATAGAGTGGAGCAACTTTTGTTCTTAGACCTATCCTAAAAAGTCGACGGAAGTGGTCGGAATCGGAGGCCGAAAATTGGCCAAACTCTTTTCGCTTATTAACCCCCACAAAGCAGAAATTTCTCCTAAATACCACAACCAGCAGTTTTAACACCTCGAGAGGTTGAGAAAGCATACCTGGATCACAAAATTTGGCCTTCAAAAATACCTAAACGAGCGTTCGAAAAATCTATAAAAAATTATCAAAAACCACTCGAATTTGTGCAATTTCCTGCCAGCACTGGTGACTCTAGGAACTGAGGTTGGTCGGGATGGAAAGAGGAGGTGGCCCAATTCTTTTGGGACCCGTGCCACCCAAAACGGAAGCGTGTGGCGGCTGTGGCGGCTGAAAAATCGTCGCTGCTATTTCAAAAAAAAGGGGGAGAGGGGGCGAGAGGGGACTATTCATGCGACATGAGGGGGAGAGAGAGAGAGAGAGAGAGAGAGAGAGAGAGAGAGAGAGAGATTTCTGATTTTTATTTAACCCATTTTGAAAAATTTACGGTTATGCCATTAAGAGTATTTTGATCGTAACTTTCTCATTGCAACGTCAATTCGAGCCTACTATGTGTCTGCGGACTCATCTCGGTACGATCTATGTAAAGGTACTAGCCATTTTCCCGTAATCTTTCTGGAATAAAAAGTGACCAAATTACCCCTACCCCGAGGGCAATTTACTATTCAAACGTTTAACAAAACTCTTATCAAATAAGTAATCGAAACTAATAACCATTGGTATATTTTTAAAAACAATTAAAAACTATAATAATAAGTTAGATATCTTGTCATAAATTTGGTATTTTATTAAGTTATTGTTTGTTTGCTAATTGTTTGATTATTATTAAATTTCAACAACTATTACATTTAAATTTCAGATTTTGTTGCTTCATTATTGTTTATTGGAATTGAGATGGATAGTGTAGAGACCAATAGTGTTAAACCTGGAAAATTTAATGGGACAAATTTTAAGAGGTGCAAAGGCAACTTAAATATTGGTTAACTGTTTTAAGGTTAGTGACAGGACTGGCCCCGAACTCCTCGGAATCCGTAACAAATCCCGTAATATTTCCAGCCTCATACCGATGCCAGGCCCACATACTAAAAAAACGAGACTTTCTGCCGAAATTTCGACAGAGTCTCCCTTGAAAAATAGACAATTCCCAAATTTTTCAACATGTTAAAAACACAATAATAAAACCAACTGGCAGCATGCACACGTTAACAACATACATTTAACAACAATGACCTTCGGCCTTACAATTCACCCTAACATGAACAATATCAGAGCAATCTAGAGAATTCAATTTACAACCAGCAATAAAGTTTAACATAAATGAAAACGAATAAAAAGTGTCATACGGAAGCTCGAGACTCAGAAGAAAGGTCTCAGCTAGGCTACTATATTCGAATCTAGCAACTACTAGAAGGGCGCAAAACAGAAAAGTATGAGTGGACAAAAACAAAGTTTCTATTAGTTGAAAACAACATATTGTAAACCACACCGTTTAGAAAATGATGCCGAAAACCATATGCTTTCCAACCATCATAGATATACATATATATATATATAGCCACATCAAAACCAAGGTGAAATCCAATTCTTGTAAAGATATCCAAATACTCATCTCATACAAAACCATTTCCCCAAACCACTCTCTCGAAAAGGGCACGGCGAGCGAGGAAGTATCCTTACCAATAGAAAAGAAGGAATGTATAGGTATATATATACATATATAATATAATAAGTATATCTATATATATAAGTATGACCACTACCAAGTTTTTACCTGGAAAATAATCTAATCGGGGGATTGTTTGACTAGTCCACATGGAAGAATCCTTAATTGACCATGTGGCTAGGGAACGAGCTGTCCAACCGGGGGACTGACTCTACCAGCACGCACAGTAGAATCCTCAATACTCGTGTGCCTGTGACAAGTCCTACGCACGCAGACTACCCTTCTAAAAGTCTACGAAACACCTCGTCAAGGGTGCCTAGGTTCCAACATATCCAAGTATCTCACATTCCAATTCCATTCCATAATTTCCATATCCGAGGAGGTACATAGGGTAGTGCTTATAGCACTTCAACTGACATACTATAAACCACTCTTTCCATACTCTATTTACCAACACCACAGGATATATCAACTCAAAATACTTGCAATATGTCAAAACCCAAATATATTTCAAATATTTATAGAAATATCATGTTTCAACAATTGATTATATAATAAATTCAATAAACCATTAAAACAATATGCATAGTTTTTCCATCATAAAATAATGCTTATTATTTGAAAACAAAGTCCACTCACAAGTAGTCCCATGCTGCTTGATCTTGAGAGGGTCTCGCCTATGGAGTACGAGTAGCCGGAGTACCTATTAAACAATACAAGGGCATGATTATCATAAAGTACTTCAAACGAGAATTTAAAATAAAATCAAAGTTTCCCTGAATTTAGGTGTGTATGATTAACGAGACGTTCCTAAGGCCCAAAACGTGTTTTGGATGGTGGAATAGACTTGGAAGATGCTCGGTCAACTGAGTAGTCAAACTTTCCAAATATGGTCAACCCTCCGCATGGGGTCCACAACCTCCGATTTCCAATTCGAAAGTTCCTATAGGTTCGACAAGGTTTAAAATACAAGTCCTGCAAGTTTGGTCCGAATCGAACGGTCGGATGGCTCGCGATCGTACGATCGGACGGTTATCGTTTAACGCAAACTTTAAGTTATTGAACCGGAGCATCCGGATCTCCGATTCATGATCCGCGAAATTCTACACGATACTAGAGATGCCTAGATCAACATATATGACATTGGAGCCAATCCAACGGTCCTAACATATCGAACCCAGATAACGCCTAATATGCGATATCCAATCGACAGTCAAACGATAACCAAATTCAAATGCGAGCATACCGTCATGCTCGGGAAGACATGTGGATAATTTTAGGACCCAAAGACCAGCCACAAAGTGGCCCACACTCGGCCACAAGCACCGGCAGAGCGTTGGTGTCCAAAACGATTTCGGTGATCGAAAAATCTCCAAATTGCTGGTCAAGACCTATACCTACATGATTAGGACATTGAGTGGAGCAACTTTTGTTCTTGGACCAACCCCACAAAGTGGCTGGAGACAGTCGGAATTGTGAGCCAAAAATTGACCAGATTTCAAGTGATAAATTGACAACCAAAACGCAGAAATCGATCCTAAACAATCCAGCCATCAGCTAGAAGACATTGAGATGATGAAAAAGCATACCTAGATAGAAGATATTGGTGGCCGGAATTGTCTGAACGAGCTCTGGAAATTATGGGTTAATACCGGCCCTTTTTTGCTATTTTTCGGCGAGATGCGGCCTCAATGGCGGCTGGGACTAGGTGGGATGGAGAGAGGGGAGTGGCCAGGTTTGTTTGGTACCGGCCTTGTGGCTGGTGGTGGTCTGTGGTGGCGGCGGTGGCCATAAAGGCCTTTGGCTGTTTCAAAGAGGGCTATCGCGAGCACGGGAATAGAGGGAGAGGCAGAGAGAGAGAGAGAGAGAGAGAGAGAGAGAGAAATGAAAAAGAAAAATCAGGTTTTTAAGAAACCCATTTCGAATTATTTATGGTTTTGTCATTATGCTTCTTTTGATCGTAACTTCTTCGTTACCACTCCGATTTGAGCCCACTACGTGTCTACGGACTCATCTCGACGCAATCTACATCGTGGTGCCACTCATTTTTCAAAAATTCTTCCAAATTAAAAAGTGACCAGAATACCCCCTACCCTCGAGGGCAAAATTGTAATTTCATAAATTATTAAACAAATTAAATTATCGAATAATTTAAATTTGGTTCGGGGTGTTACAGTTAGTTTCTGCCTTAGAAGATCAAACCACACCTAATAAAACTATTGAAACCACTTCTAAAACTAAGGAGAGGATGACAAAAGAAGAATTAGAATATGATTGACATAACAGAATCCTTAGTGCTCTCTCTAATGATCTGTATGATGTTTATCAAGATACAAAACATGCAAAAACTTTGTGGGATGAATTAGAAGCTAAATATGGGATAGAAGATGCGGGAATAGATTATTTTACAATCACAAACTTTAATAACTATGTGATGGTTGAGAATAAAACTATATGCGAACAAATTCATGAGTACCAAATTTTTTTTAAGGAAAATAGAACTTAAGGGTACAAAGTTTAGTGAAGAGTTTAAAGTTCTTGTTTCATTGATAAATTACCCACAAGTTGGTCAAACTTTGCGAAAACCCTTAAGCACAAACAAGGAGATTTAACCTTAGCCCAAGTATTAAACTCCCTTAGGATTGAAGAGAAACATAGATCAGGCAACAAGCCTAAGGAAGAAAAGACAAACGTGAACCTAGTGGAAAGTTCAAACAATAGGAATCGTTTCCAATCTATAAGGAAATTTTTCAAGAGGACAAACAAAAATAGCCAACCCAACCATAATCAATTCAACCGAAACAAAAATCTCTAGCACAATAGACCCCATAACAATTCCAACGGCAATATGGATCAACCATGCTTCGTTTGTGGGAGAACAAATCATTGGGCCAAAGACTATCATTCCAAGAAGAGCGAGCCCTACAAGCCAAAGCCTAAGTGGAACAAAGGACAAAGGGATCCTAAAGTCCAAGTGAATGTGTTGGTGGATCAAGATGATCAACATGACAATCTAAGGTATAGTTTTAAGCCTCTAGTTAATGTCGCATATTTAAGTAATAGTGATTGGTGGCTAGATTATGGGGCAAACGTACATGTGTGTTTTGACAAATGATTTTTCAAAAATTTCCAGAACACAAGTGGAGTAAGTGTAACCCTAGGAAATGACATCGTCGTACAAGTATGTGGAATATGAGAAGTGGAATTAAAGATGGCATCTGCAAATGCTCTAACTCTCAAGGATGTGCGACATGTTCCTGACGTGAGGAGAACCCTTATCAAAGGATCGTCCTTAGTAAAACAAGGATACAAAATTATAATGGAGTCGAATAGGATCGTTATTACTAGAAACAATGTCTTTATTGGAAAAGGATATGTTTGTGATGGATTTTTCAAAATAAATGTAGTTTTTGAAGATAATAAAATTTCCCCTCAAGTTTTCAACATTGAATCTTATAATGTATGGCATGGAAGGTTAGGACATGTAAGTTTGAGCAAAATCAAAAGGTTAATGGATCTTGAGCTAATCCCTAAGTCTAACGTAGACTTTAAGCACAAATGTGAAGTGTGTGTTCAAGCCAAACAAACAAGGAATTCTTTCAAACCTGTAGAGAGAAACATCCAAATCTTAGAGCTCATACATAGTGTCGTGTGTGATTCAAATAGGTCTCCGACTAGAGATGAAAACAAGTACTTTGTGACATTTATTGATGACTTCTCTAGGTATTGCCATATTTATCTTATTAAGACAAAAGATGAGGTGTTTGATAAACTCAAGATTTATAAAAGTGAGGAAGAAAATCAATTCGAGAAAAAGATTAAAAGATTTGGATCTGACAGAGGTGGAGAGTATACCTCAAATGAGCTTGGAGTGTTTTGTGAAGAACATGGAATTATACATGAAGTTACTCCACCATATTCACCCCAATCTAATGAACTGGCTAAAAGGAAAAATAGAACTCTGATGAATATGGTAAATTCTATGCTTCTTAGTAGTGGATTACCTGAGAATCTGTGGGGGGAAGCAATGCTAACTGCTTGTTTCATACTTAATAGGATAAGATTGAAGGATAATGAGAAAACTCCTTATGAGTTATGGAAAGGAAGATCGCCTAACGTTAGAATCCTAAAATTGTGGGGGTGTTTAGCTAAGGTTCTCATACCCGATCCTAAGATGAAGAAAATATGTCCTAAGACTATAGATGCAGTTTTCCTCGGTTATGCGAAAAATAGCAATGCGAATAGATTCCTAGTGATTAACTCTTAAGTAAAGGAGGTTGCAAACAACACAGTTATGGAAGCTAGATATGCTACATTCTTTGAAGATATTTTCCCGTACAAGACAATAATTTCTAAGGAAGTACAAACAAGTGAAAAGCCTTCTAGCTCAAGTACGATTGGAAGTTTAGAACCTCAAGAACTTAGAAGAAGCAAAAAAGCGAGAGTTGAGAAGAATTTTGGAGATGGTTTCTATATTTTTCTAGTGGAAGGAGATCCCACAACTTATAAGGAAGCTGTTATGTTTGTAGATGCACCATTCTGGAAAGAGGCTATAAATAATGAGTTTCAATCTATAATCCAAAATAATACATGGATGTTAATGGATTTGCCTGCTGGAAGTATTGATAAGTACAAAGCAATATTGGTAGTTAAGAGTTTCACACAAAAGAAAGGGATAGACTATTTTGATACCTACTCACCTGTTTCTAGGATTACCACCATAAGGACTTTGATAGTTTTAACATCTGTGCATAATTTAGTGATTCATCAAATGGATGTGAAAATGGCATTTTTGAATGGAGACTTAGATGAAGAGATCTATATGGAACAACCCGAAGGATTCATAGTTAAGGCGAAGAGCACAAAGTGTGTAAGTTGGTTAAATATTTATATGGCTTAAAGCAAGCTCCTAAGCAATGGCATGAGAAATTTGACAAGGTGATTCTAGATTATGATTTTAAGTTTAATGGTCATCAAAAATGCATTCATTACAAAGAGAATAATGGAGAACATGTAATCTTGTGCCTATATGTTGATGACATTTTGATCTTTGGGACGAATTTAGAGATTGTGAATCATGTGAAGTCATATTTGTCTAGAAATTTTGACATGAAAGATATGAGAGAAGCACATATAATCTTAGAAATGAAAATTGAGAAAACAACACAAGGAATTTCTCTAAGTCAATCTAGTACTATTGAGAAGATGTTGAAAAAGTTTAATTACATTGAATGTAAGCCCACACCAACACCTTATGATCCCAATGTTCATTTAAAGAAAAATCAAGGTGAACCATTTTCTCAGCCGAAGTACTCCTAGATGATAGGTTCTTTGTTGTACATTGCAAATAAAACTAAGCCAGACATTGCTTATGATGTTTGAAGATTGAGTAGGTGTACACATCCTTGAGAGTTAGAGCAGTCACAAATGTCATCTTCAATTCCACTTCTCCTATTTCATGTACATGTGAAACGGTGTCATTTCCTAGGGTTACACTTCCTCTACTTGTGTTATGGTAATTTTTTAAAAATCATTTGTCAAAACACACATGTACGTTTGCCCCAGAATCTAGCCACCAATCACTATTACTTAAATATGTGACATTAAGTAGGTATACACATAACCCAAGCAAGGAACATTGGAATGCTTTGGAAAGAGTTTTCAAGTACCTAAGAGGAATAATGGATTATTCACTATGCTATAAAGGATTTCCAAATGTGGTAGAGGGATATAATGATGCAAATTGGATAATAGACAATGAAGAAGTGAAATTTACTAGTGGTTACATTTTCTTATTGGGTGAAGCTGCAATTATTTCTAGAAGTACTATGGAGTCTGAACTCATAACTTTGGATATTACTTACACTAAGGCTGAATGGATTAACAGTTTATTGATGGATATACCTCTGTGGAGAAACCATTGCCTGCTTTAACTTTTCATTGTGGCTGCAAGGGTGAAACAATCCCATACAAATAAGAGAATGAACAGTCACATACGTGTGAGACATAAATCTGTGAAGAGCCTATTAAGTAAGAACATTGTGTCTTTGGAGTATGTGAAGTCGGAGAATAATATTGCTGACCAATTGACTAAAGGTCTTTCTAGGAGCAGAGTCCTAGAAATGTATGGGGGGATAGACTTAAGCCCATAAGGTAGTCACTTAGGGAGGTAACCCAACTTCTGTGATTGGCGATCCTATGAAGGAAGTTAAATGGGTAGAAACAATCCATATTGTTTGACTCATTGATCACTGTTTATACATGTGGAGGCATCCTAGATATGTCCTCATGCTCATCCTTATGACATCAGTGCTATATAATGTGACGTTAGGAAGGGAGTTATTCCTGAATGAGTTTCGGGGTGGGCAATCTCCTGTAGGGTGCAAGTCACGTGTACTCTTGGAGAACTCACCTAAGTGAGAAACGTCGTGAGGCCGTGATTGTGAGAATTGGGCTATTCTCTAGCAACTTTCATGAGAATCAAGATTAGCGCATGACCATAAATAGCGCTACCCCGCTTCCAAGTCTCAACCAATACTATGTGTGGGATATGTTGAAGTTTGGTCAAAGGTGCCGAGTTCAATACTGTGTACACTCAAGTTCCTCAAATGAAAACTATCATCACTAAGTGAAGGTTCAAGCCCATAAGGGACCTACACCTATTGCATAGTATATGTTACCCATATATATATATATATAATTTTATTTTGCTATTGTAAAGTTTTAAAACCCTTATGGGGGATTGTTGTTATTTGAAAGGTTTATAAAATTTTAACGTTTTGATTTTGTTTTAATATTTTGGATGTTTTCTTTTATTTATTATGGGAGTTACAATTGTTTAAATTTTCTATTTTTATTTTCTATTTATTGTCTTAATTTTTCTGGTTTAGTGTGTCTGAAGGTTACGAGTGTTGAATGCCTATAAAAGGTCACTCCTCCTTCACATTTGAACCACCACAATCAGATTTCTCTATTCTCATACTTTCATATATACCTTACTTTCCCTATTATTATTTTTGGGCAACAGTTTTGTGGCTTGGAGATTTCTATCCGACTGTGAACATGCTCATAGCGGATCTTAACCCAGCGTATTGGGGTCGTATCTTGGAGTCTTGTAGACCGTCATTATCTGCACGTAGGGAGGCTACAAAGGTTTTACGACAACGTCTTTGACATGCCTTCACTATACTAGGCTTGCTTTCTTACTCTTGATTTATTTTACTTATTTATTTGTTTCTTTATTTTACTTTACTGTTAAAGTTTTGTTTTATATATTATTTATATCTAAAGGTTTGAATAAGAATTTTATAAAAAAAGAAAAACCACAATTTTTAATAAAATAGAATGCCCAGCATGCATATGCTTTTGCCCTCTAGCCAGGACTACTACAAAAAATGAAATAGACGGCGGTGATTCATCGTCGTTGTGATGCTTTGAAAACCGTCGTTAAATTGACCGCCATCTTTTGGAGTATCAAACTACGACGGCTTTTCACCGTCGTTGTTTATCTGTAAAGACGACGGTTTTTAGTAAAACCGTTGTTGTTCTTATGTTAAGACGACAGTTTTTTGTTAAAAACCGTCGTTTATATGTAAAGATGACGGTTTATTATAAACCGTCGTTATTTATGGTAAAGACGACGGTTTTGGTTTAAAAGACGACAGTATTTTGTTAAAACCGTCATCATTTGTGGGTAAAGACGTCGATATTTTGTTAAAAAGTGTCGTTGATTGTATATAAAGACAGCGGTCTTGTACTAAAAACAATCATTAATTATATGTACAAACGACAGTTTTTTCAATAAAACCATAGTTTTATTATTTTTAAATCTGTCGTCTAATAAGTTCCCAAAACTATTACATTTTAGTTTTTGATTTCTTATGATTCTATACAACGATTTTAACTAGAAAACCAATTATATTGCTTTTAACGAACACATACACTCAAAAATTATTTCTTTCATAAAACTTGAAGATTCAATAGTTATTACATAGTCAACCAATCTTTATTCTATTACATACATACTTCCTACCTATAATCAGAAATAATGGACCTCACAAATTCTACTAATTTGATCTTAACTTCATCAATTTGTTATTGGGTTGACTTAGCTCTGCCTTCTTGCAAACATTTTTCAAGTTGGTGGTGTCGAAAGGACCTGCACGAAAGAGACCCCAATACTCTTAAACATAAACCTGTTTAGCAACAACCTTAACCTTAGCAAAAAGATCTATGCAACTTTAGAATGACAGCAGCTTGAGGACTAATCCAGTACTACCTGCTTTACTGAGAGAGATTCGGAGAGAAAGTTAATGACATATATACTATCATGTAGGCTTTCATAGTTGTTAGCTTCAGACTTGGTCCTGCCAACAATTTGCCTTCCATCAGCTGCTAATCCAGCAACTACCTGTAATTGGATGTCACAATAAAATTAATGCAAACTTATCTGTCAGAACAAAAAGCCTAGGTGATTAAGCCAAACTTGATAACCATGTGAGAAAAGAAAACGAAGTTTAGAAGATATGGTCTGGGTGATTAAGCCTAGAACTGAAATGAGCAAGCACAAAATAAAATGAAAGGAGAGACAAAGGTCAAGGAATTGTACCTTGGTCAGATATTTTACTCCCCCAAAGGTCAAGGTATTGTAGTTTAGAAATTACCTGAGGAAAATCATTACAAAACATGAAGTTAAGAAATGAAATGGCAAGGGTGGACAGTCACAGAAATTCAAGTGTCAAAAAATATTGTTGAATATGAGGTCCACCAACAATAAAATAGATGCCTCAGCCTTGACTTGAGAACAACTGCAGTATCATCCTTACAAGTGAATTAAATTTAAACCACTCATGGATTGTGGGATTCCTCCAGTTAAATTGTCAAAGCCCAAGTCCCTGTTAAAAAAACATATAGGCATTAACAACTTGGGAACTTAGTTAACAAAAGTACTGTGCTTGATATTAGTCCCGTGAGATGAATTGTATTAAAGGTGCATATAAAAGCATGAATTAAAACATTGGAGGAAAATCATAAACCATTACTCTATGGAATCTTGGTCCAGCCACTCCCCTGCTGTCTATGTATCTAAAAGGAAAATATAAATCTAATCAGATTTCTCAACAGAGCAAAAGATATACATACTGAAAGGGTGGTGAAAAAATAAAATTATATCCACATAATTAATAATGTGGTTCCAAGTTGCAAGCTATAGCTATTCTGATAAGCATATATTCATATCCAAACTTGCAAGCAAATCCAATCCACAAGTTAGACTATTGCTACACAAACCAATCAATTAATTTTAGTTGTCAATGCACTTAGGAATTCATATGATTTAAATAAAAATCAAAACATAAACATACATTATAGATGAGAGGCATTTTCAATTCCAGCAAGTCCACAAGATCCTGCAGACTCCCAAACAAGAGATATGGATTAAATAGTCACCAGTGAATTCATTAAAATACTAAGGGAATCTTACAGAAACTAAACTATCACTCAAAACTCAAAGAGCAATATAACTGAAATCTCTAAAATCTCTCTGTAATATTAGAATCACAAAAATCTTTAAAACATGAGTGGTAGCACAGAGAGAAAGAGAGAGCCTTACCTTGAGGTCCGAGATCGAAGAGAGGATTTGGATTTGGGGTTGGGGTCGGGGTCGGAGAGCCGAGGAAAATGAAATGAAACCTCTTTGTCGATCTTCTTCTCTAAAAGGCTAGGACCGCGATGACCGTGACCGCGACGAGCAGGCGATGAGCGCGATGACGACGTTCACTCTGTCGATGACACCAATGGCCATCACCTTTTCGACTCTCTTTCTGATTCGCTCTCTGGACCTCGAAGAGAAGTTACATGCGATGACGACTATCAAGAAGATGGCACCGACGACGATCTAGAAGAAGGAGCCGACGTCGATCCTCGTGACGAAGCCGACACCGAAGTCCACCTCCTCGTTGCCTCTGTCTCTCTGAGATGTGAGAGTCGGCTTAGAAAAGATTGAGCTGGGGAGAGAGGGTTTAGGTGTAGAGATGTGATAGAGAGGGAGAGAGAGAGAGGGTTTGAACTCAGATAGGGAGAGAGGGCTTCATCGAGAGGGAAGGGAATTTTCACGGAGAGGGAAACTTAGAACATTGAGCGGGGCGTGAAAAATTAGGTTGAGAAAGACAACTTTAGTTTTTGGTGGTAAAGCTGAGAGTGACGACTTGACTGAAACAGTGTTTAGCGTGTTTTGGATGCACGTCGGTTCTTCTTGTCAACCGACGTGTTTTTGAAATATGTTTTGGATTACCACCGTATTAGATGCCTTAAGACGTCGCTTTTATAACCACTGACGTGGTTTGTAGCCAATTTTAAAACCACGACGCTTTCTTCAAGTTCCGACGTCTTTCAAGTGACGTGTTTTTGCAATATTGGCGTAGTAAAAAGAAACGCCTAGCCTTTCGATCACTGCATCTTTTCCTGCATGACTTGCGGTTCTCAGCAATTAATAAGTCAAGCCGCCCAGGTCCAAGTCCAGAAGGATCACTTACTTCATGACCACCAATTTGGCTATGATTGCTGTCATTTAGGAAATGGTTAAAACACTCGTCGGCTTTTTAGGTATAGCAGTGATCAATATGATGCACGCCTGTTGCATAGCAAATGATATGGATTGAAGTCCCAAAAGGATAATCCTTTGACATGTCAATATTGATATTGTGCACGCCTAATGCGTAGCAAATTGTATGGGTTAAAGTCCCAGAAATTAATTGACATGTATGTATTAATGTGTGGCATGCCTGCAGCATGACAGATATATGGGTTCTAAATGTTCCAACTCCCTAAATAGAGATTATCCACGCCCTACTGTAAAATAACGCTCCATTGTAGGTTATAATCCACATTCTCACATAATAAAAGCCCCCTGAAGTGGCTTGGGTTCCCAAAAGCAAAGAAATGCTTATAATTGATGCATGCAAATGAGAATGATGGGATCATGAATTGATGAATGGCAATTTTTGGTTTTGGAGTAGCTACTCAAATCATCAATGGGCTGTGTTAATTGGAACCACGTTCAATTATTAAATGTCGACAATATCATTTGCCAAAATGGAATGAGGTAACTCCATTATAGATGAGAATGAACGTGAAAGAACAAACCCACAGTACGAACCCCAAAAGATGTTAATACTGAAATTTATACTTGGGTGTTCGGAATAAAAGGGAATATACCTACTTTGTATGACACAATGTTTCTGGCAGAAACAAGAAATGTTAGGTTTTCTCCATATTTACAGATTCAATTGTGCCTCCTTATTGCACATTTACGGAGACCAACATGTTATCTTTAAGGGTTATTAAATGCACAGAGCATATCACCAGTAGTGATTCCCTAAAGATGTATAAATAGCTGGGTTAAAGCTATATAATGTATCATAAAGTTTAATCCCTTTAAACAAAATCCTTGAAAGGATTGAAATTGCATGAAGCAAGTCCCTAAAGGACATATGCCTAAAGCACAAAATCAGTACTCAATACTAATATGCATAAATTGCCTCAGTGAGTACATGGACTATAATGTGCTTGCAACACATTAAAGCTTCTGAAGAGTTCAAGAAATATTTGTCTCGACTTAAAGATCGAGCATTATGCCAACGAGATTCTCGCTTATACTAAGAAAGTATTGAAGCATTTTTATGAGGATTATCCGTTGGACACTTTAAGGATTTTCCGGAAGTATATTGGACCGGACATCGTATTTTCCAGATAGAGCTCAACTCCATCACCATCATTTTGGGATGATGTGAGGCATATTTGATGCTATCTAAGCATAACACCATATACGGGCATATTTTTGAGTGAACTTACAAATAGCCCAAGTGTTATTAGATATGCGGACTCTGGAAATCTCTATGGTCGCTTATTGGAAAAGCTAGTCATGAAGTTTTCAGGGGGAGATATTCATCAGAGGGAGCGTGGTTTTGATAAAGACCTTCATACACTGTACTCTTTTTCCTTCATCCAGGTTTTTATCCCACTGGGTTTTTCCTGGTAAGGTTTTAATGAGGCAGTGTCGCTCAAGATTGACTCACAGAAGCAGTGTCAACTACGATATTCAGAAAGGTGATCAACAGTATGACTTAAAGATATTTTGCCAAGCATCAGGGGGAGCGTGCTATCAATAAAGACCTTCAAACACTGTACTCTTTTTCCTTCGTCCAGGTTTTTATCCCACTGGGTTTTTCCTGGCAAGGTTTTAACGAGGCAGTGTCGCACGCATGTCAATATACACAGAATTTTATGTTACACATGATTATGTACTCTTTTTCTTTTTGACCAGTTTTTGTCCCACTGGGTTTTTACTGGCAAGGTTTTTAACGAGGCATATTCCGTATCATTTGTGGTCTCCAAGGGGGAGTGTTGTAAATAATAAGGTGGAGCCCACCTCCAATGAAAGGAGCTTTGCCTATAAAAGGGTTCACCCTTCTCTTTGTAATGAACACACAGATGAGAAGAGAAAACATTCAATGAAAGTTCAGTTTCTATACTTTCTCATTAACCCAATTCTCTCTCCAATTTCTCACTAGATTCATAACAATGATGTTAATAATCTCAATATAGATGGCGTATGATCCTTGACGGAGGCCTGTGTGTGGAAATTTTTGACACAATTATATGTAGGGCACACAAAGCATTATTGACTTGCTTCACTCTATTCGACTCTTGTCCTCTCCTTCTAGCGAGCCATCGAACTTTTAACATTCAGTGTGAGTACAATGTCATGGAAAAGTGTAAGGATAACCTGTGAAGAAATTAACGTAATTGTTAGTCCATAAACCACATTCATGGTAAGGAGTTCCTCCTCAATTTGAAGGAGCCAAGCTTTTTCCATTAAGATATGGACGTCCATTTTCATGGGCATGGCTTTTTCAATGCATTAATTGCAATTTATTCTCAATAATTTTACGGAGATCAAATTTTTGAATCACATTTGAAGATTACATGACATGACATGCGATTTAAAATGTAGATTTATTTGAAGTTGATGTTTTTATCCATTTTGACATGTTATTGTACTTATCATTTGCTACTGAACCTCGTTGCATCATGTGGACACCATTCATTCACATAAAATCATTCGTAATTTTCTGTTATTGTAACATAAAGAAAGAGGGGCAATATATATTTCACAAAAATTCTATGTGCAATATATTTTTCAAAAATTCTTTGTGCATGACGTTAATTCTATCTTTAATTAAATACTGGACTATCGATAGTCACATAGATATTTTATTGAAGTTGGCAAAAGTATATCGTTAACATATCCAATATGTTTATTATTGATGATAATAATATCGATATCGACACGTTATCAATTACATGTGGACAAGTCTATCTTTATTGAAGATCAAATACTTGATACATAGCCAGACTATAATAATGGACACGTTACCAATTACATGTCGAGAGTCTTACCTTTATTAAAGATCAAACGTTTAATATAGAGCCGGACTAATTATCGACACATCACATGTCTCGAGTCCTATTTTTATTCAAGATCTTGTCCTTTCTATAGTTAGATCATGGGCAGAAAGTAATGGCGTAGTTAGGTCCACCATTGCATGTAAATGTACCCTTTTTGTCATCATAAGCATAGCTGTAAGCGTTGGGGCATGCTTGACTGAATAGC
Source organism: Prunus persica (assembly GCF_000346465.2). Taxonomy (NCBI): domain Eukaryota; kingdom Viridiplantae; phylum Streptophyta; class Magnoliopsida; order Rosales; family Rosaceae; genus Prunus; species Prunus persica. The sequence continues at coordinate 8,900,685 of NC_034015.1, forward strand.
TGAGAGTAATTTGTCGGTGGGCATGTCTCCGGAGTGTTTTGAGGCGGAGTGCAACAATACCGTGGCTCACCGAATTTAACACATGCGCTCAAGCAGGCAACCACGCTCCCATCGGACCCTATCTTTTGCAGCTCACTCGGACAAACTGCGTTCACGTTCGCAGGGCAAGTAGCCGTCTTGCAGTCTCCGGTACCGCCTTGTGGAGTCACAGACATGGGCAAGTTGAAGCCATCAACAAGACTAACGTCGTAGAAATCTTGTCCTCCGCCTGCTGGAATATTGAATTCCGCTAAAGTTGCTGGCGGAATGGCACCGGCACCGTTGCACGTGACCTGACCAGAGGCACAGTCTGCGGTGGCACAGACGAACTTTCCAGAGGCGTCCGTGGAGCATCCAGTTCGGGCCCAGAAGCGGCCGTTCCATGGCACCGGAGTGTCTAGGCTGAAGCTAGCTTGGGATGCTAACTCGAACCCTGTGGTTGATAATTGAGGTTTTTGATCGGAGGTTAGGGTTCCTGGCCAGACCGTGTAGGGGCAGTTGTTTTTGAAAGACATTGTCGCTGCATGTGCACCTGCCATGCAAAGTAAACCACACTTAATTTGATGCAGTAATCACAAACTACACTTATTGTGACCAAATATTAAATTAAAATTAAAGAAAATAAGAAGCTTAGACTTTAAGAAAAGATCAATGAGTATTTCTATCGTTTGGCCAAATGAAAAACTTAAAGAAAATAAGAAAGCTTGTTTACCTCCGAAGGAAAGGATGGTTAAGCTGAGGCTGAGGAATACTACCAGGGTCTTCATCATCGGAATATCTTAGTTTGCTTTGCTTCGAATTTGATGAGCTTGGGCTTTAGTTATATAGGCTTGGTGCGGGCCTAACTTTTTGTCCTTTTGCGGGACTATGGTTGCTGCGATGACTAGTCTTATGATTTTTTTTTTTTTTTTTTTTTTGGGGAATTTGAGTACGTAACTTATCGCATGTTACGTATGTCATGTCATATATGTCATGTAATCTTCAAATGTTATATATGTCATGTCATATAATCTTAAAACTTCCAAATTTCCAATCAGTTAAAGCTTAAAAGAGTTGATAGACACCAAGTTACTTTTAAAAATAATATATAATAAATATAATATATCTCTTTATAAAATTAAAAATTAAAAAAAATTTGGTCTCCCAGATAGTGGATCCAGAGCAGTCGCACTGACTGCCCTCGTCCAGGATCGGCACTAATTTCAACTTAAGAGGTTCCGAGTTTGCATCCTTCTTTCTGTTAATAAAAAAACAAACAAAATCAAATTACTTCATTTGTTTTTGTATGTAGATATATTTTTTTTCAATTCTATGTATTTGTTTATTTCTTGCTTTCTGTCAAATCGGTTTTTTTATTTTAAAAGATCAACATTCACATCCTTCGCCAATGTAGAAAATGCCACTCTAGGAGAAGAAGTTGCCACGAACAAACAGAGGTAGATTTACACCACAGGATATGCCACTAAAGTCTAAATGTGCAACTGTACTAAACTGTAGGGCCATTGAAATGTGTATTATTAATCCCCCTTAAATTGCCAAAACAAGCAGAGCTAGAATTTTCATTATTACTAGTGGTAAGACTAGCAAAATTACTACGTTGTTTGTTTCCTTTTTCTTTAAATAAATTGATTATCATTATTACTGGTAAATTATCATTCGTTTTCCATTCGCTGAGCAGAAATAATTGATTTTGTTGTGTAAACGGGAAGTTGGTGTCTATGTTTTAGTGCTTAGTGCGGCTCAGCCAAAAGAATTCATTGTTGGCGCATGTTGTAATTAAGAAATTCATTATCTTCTTGTACTGTTGATTTATTCGAGTCTTATCAATGGTGTGTTAGTTGGATTGACCCAAGACTTTGGTGTGCTCTCAAGTGTTGTGCGAAAACACTCTAAGATCTTGACAAATCATTTTCTTTTTTGACTTCCAAATTGTTGTTTTTTTCAAGAATCATTGCTACTTGAAATCCGAAACAGTACAAGAAAATCCAATGAAATTTTAATACTTCAAATAATAAACAAAGAATAACATAAATGGATAGTATTTGGACATTCCTCCTTACAGACAAATTACAGTTTTATACATAGACAAAATAACTCATTAAAATTACAAAAATCTTACAAACTATGATTTGTTTGTAAGGAGAAATAACTCCTTATGTGTTATGTGTAAAGAGTCAAGTATTTTTTACTTTTAATTGAATGCAAACTAAGAAGTGTTCTTTTTGGTCAGTTTAGCATCTATCGATGTATCTTTTCCGAGTAGCATCCATTGAGCATGCATGATGAATGACGTGCACTTGTCTTCTAGTCGGCAATCAAGTCAAGCCGCCCAGGTCCAAGTCCAATTCGACAAGTGGTTATTTCATGACCACGTCACTGCTCACAGGTCTTGGTGATGCTTGTTCACACAGTATCAACCCCTCCAATGAAATCAGAAATAGTACAAGGAAATTCAATGAAATTTTAATACTTCAAATAATAAACAAAGAACAAAATAATTTAGAATTTGAGAAATTTTCCTCCACAACAACAAACTTAAAACTTCCAAATTTGCAATTAATTAGAGCTTAAAAGAGTCAAAACACCCCATGTTACTTTTTTTTTATAAAAAATATTAAAAGAATATATAATAAATATAATATACCTCTTTATAAAATTAAAATTAAAATATTTTGAGCCCCCCCGAACAGTGGACTTAGAGCAGTCGCATTAACTGCCCCTGTCCAGAGCCAACACTAATTTCAACTTAAGAAGTTCCAAGTTTGTATCCTTCTTTTTAAAAAAAACAAACAAACAAAATAAAATTACTTCATTTTTTTTTTGTATGAAGATTTTTTTTTTTTTTCAATTCTATGTATTTGTTTATGTCTTGTTTTCTGTCAAATAGTTTTTTTATGAAAGATCAACATTCACATCCTTTGCCAATGTAGAAAGTGCCACTCTAGGAGAAGAAGCTGCCACGAACAAACAGAGGTAGAATTTACAGCACAGGATATGCCACTAAGGTCTAAATGTGCAACTGTACTATACTGTAGGGCCATTGAAATGTGTATTATTAATCCCTCTAAATTGCCAGAACAAGCAGACCTAGAATTTTCAACACTCAGGACACATTTTCTTTAGCAGTGAAGAAAATTAATGTGTCTGCCTTGATCTGTGAAGAAGGAGAAAAACTTAGTTGCAACGGGGATAGTATTGTTTTGCTATTCCTAATTAATAATATTATGTCATGTTGAAGTGGTAACACGTGTGTCATAGCGTTATTAATTAGAGATAGCAAAATAGTGTTATTCCTATTTTATAAAAGTCTTTCTTGTGAAGAAGGGTCAAGAGGTAAGACTAGTGGTAAGACTAGAAAATTACTACATAGTTTGTTTCTAAAAATTTAACATTTAAGACAAATAAATTATATGAATTCAAACTTCAATATATAAAAGTCTAAAATAAGAAGCTACGCTTGATACATTCAAATCTAATGCATAAACAAGATAAATACTTGTAACAATTCAATCATTTCATTTTCTTTTTTGACTTCCAAATTGTTGTTTTTTCAAGAATCATTGCTACTTGAAATCAGAAACAGTGCAAGAAAATCCAATAAAATTTTAATACTTCAAATAATAAACAAAGAATAATATAAATAGATAGTGTTTGGACATTCCTCCTTACAGACAAATTACAGTTTTATATGTAGGCAAAAATATCTCATTAAAATTACAAAAATCTTACAAACTATGATTTGTGTGTAAGGAGAAACAACTCAAACTAAGAACTGTTCTTTTTGGTCAGTTTAGCATCTATCAATGTATCTTTTCCGAGTAGCATCCATTAAGCATGCATGATGAATGACGTGCACTTGTCGCCTAGTTGGCAATCAAGTCAAGCCGCCCAGGTCCAAGTCCAATTCGACAAGTGGTTATTTCATGACCACGTCACTGCGAGGGGGTGTAGCTAGATCCGCCAGTGGGTGCAGATTTAATTCTTTTTGGTCTTCTATATTTGTAGGCTCCAAGACATTCAAGTAATCTTTAATAAGTCTCAATTTAAAACAGACCAGCAATCATGAAATTTGAAAGTCTTTTGCTAAATTAATTTGGCTGCAACTACCTTCAATTACTTTGGCTCCATGTATATTAATTTATCCACTATTACATTTTTTTTCTTAAATTATAATATGTAAGGATACCAATATGCCCATCTACTAAGTCTATCACCATTCCGACAAAATTCTTTATTGTGATGGATATGTTCAAGGCTTAACATGATTTTTTATATATTTCTTTTTTACAAACGACAACATATTTACACGATACTTCAACTCCATCGGCTAGCTAACTGGATATCCAACTAATCATGAATATAATTATCACCATTTATATGAGTTGAACTTTTTTTTTTTTAATCAAAGGAAAAATCTTTATTACTTTCAGTAATAAAATCAATATGACATACAAAAGGACACACAGAAAAACTGGAGAAAGGAGGTGCACCTAGGGTGACCTCATTAAAACATTGCCATGAAAACACTTAGAGGAGGAAAATCCGGTCAAGGAAAAAGAGTACATCGAACCTCCCGCAAAGAAAACTAAATTTCTTCTCTATTCGCTGCAATCGTAGGCCATAACCCATGAGGAGCTAACCCAGCCCAAAACAATCACCGTTGCCGTAAACCAAATTGAGCCAAAAGGTGCGCCGCTGCATTTTCTCTGCGAGGCTGGTAAAACACTTCTCGTACTTACTCCTTCCCATGTAGAGTGTCATTATGAAGGAGCCAAGAGCAACAGACAGAACATACAAAAAAAATTAATTCCTGCTTCGATAAAACATGAATGGTTGTCTCAAAAAAATTTGCAGAAGACCCATGGTAGGCCTCCAGCCGACCAAAAAAGGGTGAGAGTCCAAAATTTTTGACTCCTCATGCAGCTCCATAATGCATGAAGAATAGTTTCTTAATTTCCCACAACGAGAGCACAAAGGAGTTTGAAGTACCCTCTTAAAATATAGATTGAGAGAAGTGGGTAGCACATTCCAATAGGCCCTCCACACTAAAAGCTTGATCTTGTTAGGAACCTCCAGTGCCCACACGTTGCTCCAAAAAAGTTTGAGGGCTCATGTCCGAGCTCCCTCCCTCCACAACAGCCGCCATGCATTGACGTAAGGCAACACGATAACCAGATTTTACAGAATATTTTCTATCCTTAGCAAAGAACCAATATTTACTATCATGCAAACGCACCACCGAGCCTAGAGAAATACCCATAATTGCCTCACAATCCTCCTAAATAAAATACTGACTTAGCAAAGGCGTTTTCCAAGCACTAGAATATGTTAACAAGTCAGTCACTCTTGCTTGTGATGACAATCCCAAATTAAGAAGGGATTAAAGGTGAAGAATCTTAGGATCCAACGATCCTGGAAAACCTGCACGGAAGCCCCATTGCCAATTCGCGAAATCAACCGTGCATCAATCACTTCTTTTCCCCTAAGAAAGGAGTGCCAATTAAGAGAAGGGTGTGTACCAACCTCGGCACTCATAAAATCCCCATTGGGATAATATCTTGCATGTAGCATCCTTGTCACCAAAGAAGAAAGGCTTTCAAGAAGCCTCCATGCTTACTTGGCCACCATCTCTTTATTAAAGGCTTCAAAAAATTTAAAACCAAGGCCACCGAAGCATTTTGGCTGACATAGCTTGTTCCAATTCATCCAATGTATACTTTTTTTTTCCCAGCTTTTCCCCACCATTACTGAGAAATCATTGACGATAATTCACTACACAGAGTAGCCGGCAACTGAAATACCCCCATGGTATAAGTAGGAAGTGCCTGTGCAACTGCTTTGATGAGCACTTCTTTCCCTGCTGCAGAGAGTTATTTTGAATTCTAGCGATGGATTCCACAAATTGAAACATGTTATGGTTGATTTCTTTCACACTTCCCCCACAATTAAGCACTTGTAGACAAAATCCCACCACGTCATTACCAACAACACCCCAATATTTCTGATAAAAAAGAGCTAATAAACCATCCATACTAGGGGATTTTGTTGGAAACATTTGGAACAAAGCTCCCTCAATCTCGCCCCACGTAAAAGACAAACACAACCAACCATTTTCCTCCTGAGTAACCATTAGTCTCAAGGCATCTAGAATTCCATCGATCTTCCGGGCACCATTTGAAGAGAAAAGCTGTTGAAAATAGTCACAAAAAACTAAGCCCACTGCATTCTTAGAAGAAACCTAAACATTGTCAGCATCAAACACTCCTTTTAAAAAATTCATGTGCCCCTGGAGCTTCGCATAAGCAAAAACAACTTGGTATTCTTGTCACTAGATTTTAATCATGCTATACCAGATTGTTGCCACCACAAAGTTTCGTCTTGCTCAAGCAAAACATCCAACTCATTAGTCAACTGACGCTGATGTTGGGTGGCCTGTGGGGTCAAGTCACGACCCTATACAACATCTAACTTATCTTGCACACCCCGAATTTGCCTGGGAATAAGTCCAACCTTTTCCATGTTCCAAGACTGCAGAGAAGTCTGACATGACATAATCTTGTCAACCACTGCGCCACCCTTACCTCCCCAAGTCTGGGCTATTGTTTCCTGACAACCATCAATAGTAATCCACATCTATTCAAACATAAAAAGCCAATGTCTCTTTCTCGTATTACTCACTCCAAAGCGAAGTAAAATAGGTAAATGGTCATACACAAAGGAATTCATATAATGAGTACGCATATCCAGAAAGGCCAACAACATCTCATCATAAACCACAATCCTATCTAACCAGAGCTTACATTCCCCTCACCTTGCCATCTATTTGTCCACGTAAACTTGTACCTTGTATAATTGATCACCTTTAAGCCATCATCACGAGCCTCACCAAAAACTAGTCGGAAGTGACCGGAATTTCAATCCGAAATCCAGCCAAACTTTGGATTGTGATTTGACCTACCTAGGCTAGAAATCATTCTAATCCTACCCAATCATCCGCTAGAGCTCAAAGAATAGATGGAAATCCATACCTTGATCGTCAGAATCGGTGGCCAGAGGAAGGAGATCGAAGCTGGAGAAATTCGAGCAAAACCTGCTCGATTTCTAGCCGTTTCCGGTGGATTGGCGGCGGCTGACGACAAAACTGGGCTGCTGTGAGATGGCGAGGCCGGTCCAGTCTGTTTGGCACCAGTGTTGTGGTCTCTGGTAGCTGGAGTCGGTGGTTATAGGGGTTGAGCTGGAGGAGGACGCACAGGGGGGCTGTGGGTCAAGAGCAAGAAGAGTGACGGAAAAGAGAGAGAAAAGAAGGTTTTAAAAAAAATCTTATCTTTACGAATTACGATTTTGCCCCTCGTCAAAATTGGATCGTATTTTCTTCGTTATGACCCCAATTCGAGTCCACTACGTGTCCAAGAACTCGTTTCGTCGCGCTCTACGCAACGGTACAATCGAAATTTCCAAATTCCTTCCCCGTCAAAAAGTCAACTTTTTCTTTTACTAATTTATTCTAGGGGCAATATTGTCTTTCCCTCTAATAAATTAATAATAAATATTATTTAAGGACCGAGTTGTTACAATACATGTATATATGTAATACATATTATATATTATATTATAATACATACATATATGTATATATTATATCCATGTATGTATTATAATATACATATACACACGTATATACACATATACATTATATATTTATACTATATGTATATATATATTATAATATACATATATATGTATATATATGTATACAGTCCCCTTCTATTGAGGGATCCCTCAAAAATTATTTGAGGGACGCCCTTTAGGGTACCCTACAATTTTTTTCTCAATGATCCAAACTATCTATTTTTTAGGTCTTCATTCATAGATCATCCTTACAAAAAATTAGACAAATCGGAAATCGTTTCGACATCCAATTGTGTCTTACAAAATCAATGAACACGGTGATTCAAGAAAATGCTAAAATTTCAATAACTTAATTGAGTGGTCAAATGATATCTGATTCAAGTGATTTTTTGTAGAGATGATCTTTGAATGAGTATCTACAAAATAGACGGTTTGGATTAGTGAAATACAATCCGGAGTGGGGCCTACAAGGAGTGTCCCTCAAATATTTGAGGGATCCCTCAATAGAAGCTCTTTGTACATGTATATTATTATTATAACATACCCATATATATTATCTATTATAATATACATATATATGTATTATATCCATTTATATATTATAATATATAGATACACCTATATATTATACATATATAATGTACATATATTATATTTATTATATATACATATGTATTTTATAATATATATATAATATATGTATATATACATACATATATAATATACAAATATACACGTATATACATGTATATTATTATTATTATTATTCTAACATACCCATATATATTATATATCATAATATAAATACATATATATGTTTATATTACTTTTAATATATATAATATTATTATAATATACATATATACATGTATATACACATATATGTATGTAGACATATATATTATATATATATTATAAAATACATATATACATGTATATAGATATTTTTGAAAAAATAAAAAAAATCTAGTCCTAGTCCAAGTATACACCAAATGCAGGATAAGTGTTATCCAAATTAGACCAAGCCAAGCCAAGCAAAGACAGTTCCTAAGTATAGTCCATACCAAGACAGTCTTATGTGTAACAAACGAGTGGACGCTGGAAGTAATGTGGAGCATGAATTTGGAAGGGAAAGTAGTAATTTTTTATTGCTTATTAAAATACTTCTATAACTATTAGTAATTAGTTAGTGGTGAACATATCCAAGTTCACAATAAATAATGAAATTCTTTGCCCGAATATTGGTAGTCGATGATTAGTTTAGGATTAGAGTAGTAGCATATTGTACGATCATTTAATAATTTAAGGATAATATATTTAGATTATGAAGCTAATTAATTTATAAAGAATGGAAGCTGCATACGATATCTTGGGTCTTCCTAAAGTCTCATCCAATCCAATGCATTCAAGCATGCATGGATGTGCCTATTTGGGCTTGTATTCATCGAATATCTCTAATACAAATGAAACATATGATTAATTTGACTTGCTTGAAACCACCCACAAAAGAAAATTTTAGTTGCAATGAGGATAATAATGTTTTGCTATCTTTCGATCATTAGTGTTATGCTACGTGGAAGTGTTCTCACGCATGTCATAGAGTGTTATTGGTCAGAGATAGCAAAATAGTGTTATCTCTATTTCCGGGGACAAACCCAGGATTTCAAAATGGGGTGGACTAAATTTACCTTACATACAAAGGTACTTAGTAGATAGAAAACTCAACAATACCTTGTTATTTCATTGATAACGAAAAAAAAAACACCTATTTAATAAGCAAGAACAATAAAATCATTTACAAATCCTATTTGATAATTCATAATAAATAAACTGAAACTGATAAGCCCCAATTGCAATCCCTAATTCATAATTCTTAAGTTTCAATTGCAAATCCTAATTGATACTTCATAAACTCCAAACAAAATCCTTAAATTAAAACATCAACAAATTGAGAGAAGCTTGCCTGACGAATATATGAACTTGGTTCACTTGAATTGGATCTTGAAGGTGAGTGTAGCAGCAATCATACTGTTTTTTTTTTCTCTCTCTACATGCGAGCGTAGGGTGCATCTTCTTCTCTTTAATTTTTTTTTGTCTACGTGCTCCGTGTGATTTCTTTTTTCTCTTTTTTTTCCTACGCGTTGTCTATGTGTGAGTATTTTTTTTTTTCTTATCTTTTTATTGGCTAGATTATTTAAATTGTGTGAGCTAGGAATTTTTTTTTTTTTTTTTGGCAAGAAAAAAATAAGCCACCTGGTAGCCTAAGTTAGCCAAACTCTCTGCCCGTTTCATGGAAGTCTTTCTCCACCCACAAATCTTTAGCATCTTATTTTGTCATTTCATTTTTCAATTGATTTATTATTGAGAATGACGGGTAAATGAGTAAACATGTTGAGACGGGTCAAAATCATAAGAAATGTCCTTGCCTTAAGAAGTAGATAAATAATAACAATGTAAAGAAGTAGACTCATATACTTCAGTTTATAGGCCAAATATGGCATCTACATTTATGAATTAATGAATCACAAAAATGTATCCTCTTTGTCTGCACGAGGGTTTACAAGTAACCCTATATTTGTTACGGTTAAATTGCTTTAAAAAGGTGTCTCTGATCTCAGAGTATACTAGAATTTCAACTCTTAGTTGAAATCAATGGGGACACACAGGCTCTTTGTTTGTGAAAAAAAGCCCGAAATGCTTCTCTGTTGGTTCCCCATTCTTCTCATTCTCATTAAACATGGCAAACACATAGGTTTCTATGGGCCTTCTGAAATTGGTATCTAGGTGAAGGGGGTAAATTAAAAGCTACTTTAAAGACTTACCAATTACACAAATCTCAGCTTAACCTGAGATCAATATGACTAGTCAACTAAGAGTCATAGACTAGCAACAATCACACACACAGAGTAAACAATCAATACTTGCAAACCTAGAAAATCACTAGTGACAATCTAGGCACTCAGAAGGATCTATCAATCTAGGCATCCTTTGTGCTAGCAACAACTAAGGTGAGATGTGTGTGTGAATACATCAAGAACAAGTATATAGCAGCATTCAGATGATGACTAGTCAACAGCAAGAACACAAACCCACATAAACATGAACAATGATATGATTTTTAGTACTTGTGCAAACAGAGTTAAAATCACATAAAATACTTGCAAGAATACAAGGCTATTGTAGTATAGATGCTCATGCAAGGTCGTTTTCCTCAAGGACTAATTAGCAATTTATGTAAAAACAAATTCCAATTACTACTTAAAATAAAAAGTCAAGAAAGATGATTATAAATTTGGTTGATTCTAAAAAACAAATATTAAACAAAAACAAATACGATTGAAAGAAAGAGTTTTGAATATCAATTTATAAAAACACTAGGGTTTCACCATCACCTAGCAATCCTATGAACTTTTACCAATTACTTATGATTTGCACATGCCACTTTGAAGGTTAGGTTTTCCTAATGTATATTCTACTTGGAACCTCCAACACAGAACATATATCCAACATGCAACCCGTCCGGACGTTCGGATCAAATCTAAACATGAAAGACTCATTAAGTTTTGTGAAAACCCTTTGAAAAATCATGCAACCCTTAAGACGTGGTGTTCATCTTAAGTGAAATTACAATTATTAATCACAAGAAGCTAGCATCAATTTCAGGGAACCTTCCGACCAAAATTGCATCCAATTACTTTTCTAAAGATCCTAATGGTGATCAGGCATTAAGACAATTAGATAGTTTAAAACAGTGATTAACAATTCAAAATACGCATGCACTCATCATAAGCAATTAAATAAAAATCACATATTCATGCTAAGGTTCAAGGCTTCACCCTAGCAAAAGAAATTTAGTTACGCATACTCATAATTGAAATCTAAGAAAATATCATTAAGAAGAAAAGAACGAAAACACCTGAAAGTTGTGAAAACCCAAAACCCTAGCAATTGCTCTCTACAATGCAAAGTTCAAAAGTAATTCAGAAGTCCCCAATTCCCTCTGAGAAAGAGCTTAAATATCCCTTAAAACCTAGCTGCCAATGTACAGCTTTTCTATCCCCACAAGGAAACTAATTAAAATAAAATAATACTAGGAAATAAAGTCCAAATTGGAATAGGAGAATCTGCCCAAAATCTGCCCAGCCACGTTTTGGCCCCAAACCTCCTCCAAATCTGGCCCAAGATAGCTTGTTTTAAAGATAAAAATGTTCTGAACACTTCTCTAGAAGGCCACGAACCCATCCGAGGTCATCTTGGACTCCAAAAACGCAATAAAAGCCCAACACGTCACTATTCCAGCACCGCTCACTGCTCCTTTATTTTGTTGCCAGAAAATAACCGCTTGGAAGAAAAATCTGAAATTTTGATACGATCAAGCTAAGTGACTCAAGAACGTCCTCCAACTGGAATTACTCCAAAATTCCTCAATTTGATTATGTTTTGCTCCAGAGAGAGTCGAAAGTCCTATATTGGAAATATAATTCAAAGTATCAAAATTCTTCCAAAATAATAACCAAAATATACTAAGAATGAGGTTAAATATATAATATAAAATATGTCCATCAAACAACAACCCAGAAAATTGTTCACCCAGAAACTCATCAGTGGAAAAACTGGGAGTCATCATCTGACCAGGCAGTCTACTAAGCAAAGAAGATTCTTACAGAGAAATCACAAGCAAGCTCAAGGAAACCTAAATCTATTTAGGGAATGAGCTATACCTCCTCCATGCGATCTTTTTTTTTCCAAATTTAGCAAAGCTTGTAGCTAGTTCTTCATGGCAATGGCAGCTTCCTCCTTAGCTTGTTCATCCCATGGCACTGGCGGCTCAGCTCCAATCGGAAAAGGAACACGAATATTCAAAATGAAATGACCAATTTTTTCAAGAAACCATACTCCTGAAGAAATCAATCTAGAATTTGACCTAGATCTATATGAGTATGTGTTTGATTCAACTAGATGCATATTTCATTTTCAAAGCAGTTTTCAAAATCAATTTGGGAAACTCATTTATGAAAAGATGGAGAAATCACTTCCAACTAAAAGGAGAGCAAACACTACTACAAAAAAGCAAAAAGACGACGGTAAATCACCGTCGTGTATTTGGTTTTTCAATGGTCGTGGAATCCACCGTCATCTTTTCCCTCATAAACCACGACGCTAAATAACCGTCGTTGTTAAACAATACAACGTCATCAAAAAATACAAAACGACGTCTTTGTACTGCAAAAAGATCTAAAAAAAGCAATCGATGATGATAATAGACGACCAATTCTCTAAAAAGACCGTCGTTAAAAAGGGAAAATATGACACATATTAAGAGAACAAGGCCGCAAGATAAACATACAACGACGACAATAAAAATACGCCGACGTTAAATATAATTTTCACGACAATAAAAAATATGACGTCTTTAAATACATTAGAAGACGACGTTATTGATACTACTACGTCGCACATATAAACACAACCGTCGTACAATTAATTTTCCACTTCGATTTTTTGATAAAAGATGACGTGGAAATAGTTGTCAGTGTCATTATTTACGACGTATGTGTTTCTATAGTAGACGTTGAAAAACTAAACAACGTCAGTTACAAATATATGAGAGTCGTATTAAAAAATTTATACGTCCTATTTTCAGAAACAAACAACGACCATAAATATTAGACGTTGTTAAATACAACAACGTCGGAAAACAATAAAAACAGACGTGTTTATTCTGCTAAAGTTCTACAACGTCTCTTATTTACAAAAAACCGTCGTGAAATAAATTTTCCACTTCGATTTTATCTAAAAAAGATGACGTGGAAATAGTTGTCAGTGTCATTATTTACGACGTATACATTTATATAGTCGACGTTGTATTTATATGTATTCATTACTCACGACGCACTTAATAATATAGACGACGTTGAACGTCTAAACAACGTCGGTTCCAAATAAATGAGAGCCGTATTACAGAACATATAGACGGCGTAGATTATGATGGGAGCCGTATTACAAATAACGTCGTTTAATTGTTATTAGACGGCGGTTATAATGAATTTCCGTCGGAATTAATTTCGTTCCTCTTCGTTTATAAAAGAACTTGCGATGTGGAAAATGTATGATGACGTCGTATTTTTTAACGTTCAGATTACATATCTCGTTTTTTAGACGTCGGTATTATGGGATTGGAGTCGTGTTATTTTGAATTACATGGCGGTTCTTTATCCTTCACCGACGTGATATCCTGAATAATTGCTTCACAATAGCGTCGTGGTTCTTCATTGTTACGTTGCTTTAAGACGTCGGTAAATATGCTGAATAACTGATTCACAATAACGTCGTGTTTTATTTGAACGTAGAAAGTGAAGAAATCACATTACAATATATTACAAAATTAATGTCATACACTGCCAATTACATAAGCATCATTCAATCCATATATCTTCACACCCATCTCGAATATTTTGACCGCCTAACTCACCTACCAGTTCATCAAATGTGTCAACATTTGGCATCCCTCTAGTAAATGGCTCACACTCAATTATCACATCACCTAATACTTCATCACCAATAACATCATTATATTCTCTACTAGGCATTGATAACACTACCGACCAACCACGATGCATCGGGTCGTCAACAAAAAATATTTGTTTGACTTGAGAAGCCAAAACAAATTGGTCATTCCTATGTCCAATTTTACTCAAATCTACAAGGGTAAATCCAAGTTCGTCGACTACAAGACCAGAACTATCTATCCAATCACACCTAAAGACTGGGATTGTAAACTTTTGGTAGTCAAGGTCCCAAATTTCTTGAATGACACCATAGAAACCCATATTTGAGAGAATTGGGTTTTTATCCTTGGCACTAGCAACTTGCATGGTATGTGCAAGTAAATAAACTCCACTATTTTGAGTTGTCCGCACATCATCTTGTGCCTTGATATTGAATTTAATACCTTTAATAAGATAGCTCCTATATAATGGCACTGACATGTTTGGACCAGCTGCTAGCCACCTTAAATTTTCTGATACGCCATGATTGTCTTCCTCAACTTCACTTTGAACCTGCAAATTAATCATATCTTAATTCATCCTAACATATAAATAAGAAGAAAATTAAAAGAGAAATACGTTATTCAACAACATATACCTTGAAGCGTAGCCATTGAATGAAAGTGCTATTGTGCTTATCCTGCAGCCACTTTGTTCTCTTTCTAAATTTTGGATAAGCAGTCTTGATGTGGATCATATGTTGCCTACATGACACGAAAAATTCAAGCATTACGGTCCCAAATATATAAGATAAACATAAGAAATAATTTTAAATGGAAACTTAAAGAATAAAACTCATACGTACTCGATATAAGGTAGGACTTCCTCCGTATTCTCCAAGACATATAGATGTGCTTGATTCAACAGGTCCTGATCAACTACGCTCACTGTGCAACCTGATAATGGCTTTGAAACTCCCATCTTTTGGCTTGAAGGCACTCCAACTGTACTAACATCAGATAAATGCTGAGTACAAAACTCTACCGCTTCTTCAGCTATATACCGCTCAGCAATGCAACCTTCGGGACGAGTACGATTCTGAACATACCCCTTCAGCACTTTCATATATCTTTCAAACGGATACATCCACCTAAAATATACTGGCCCACATAGACGAACTTCTCTGACAAGATGTACTACTAGATGAACCATGATATCAAAGAATGAAGGGGGAAAGTACTTCTCAAGCAAACACAGAGTAACTACTACATCTTCTTCCAACTTATCTAGCTTGGAAACATCAACAGTCTTTGCACATATAGCATTGAAGAAGAAGCACAAACGAGTTATTGCATACCTTGCAGGCTTCTCCAAAACAGAACGAATTGCCACAGGGAGCAATTGTTGCATTAAGGTATGACAATCATGTGATTTAAGGCCAAGAAGTCTTGAATCTTGTACAGATACAAGATTTTTAATATTTGAAGAATAACCTTCAGGGACCTTCATACCATAGAAAGAATTGCAAACCTCTCTCTTCTCTGCTCTTGACAAATTCCAAGGCCCAGGAGGCAAACGAGTACGTCTTTCTCCATACTCGGGTTGCAAATCAGTTTTGACCCCCATGTTCAATAAATCTAATCGAGCAGCAATCCCATCTTTATTTTTTCCAGGGATCTCCAGCAATGTACCAATGATACTATCGCAAACATTCTTCTCAATGTGCATAACATCTAGGGCATGCCTCACAGGAAGGTATTTCCAATACTCGAGATCAAAGAATATTGATTTCTTCTTCCAACAAACTCTGTCACCATTTTCAACCATATGCAGCACTTCTTCTCCGGTTAATGGCTCTGGAGGTATGCCATATTCAGGTTTCCCATTAAAAGCTGCACGTTGCCTCCTATATGGATGATTGATTGGTAACCATTTTCTATGCCCAATGTAACAAATTTTGTGGCCATTTTTCAACCTGTGACTAGGTGTATCATCGCCGCATATTGGACAAGCTTTATATCCTTTAACAACACAACCAGATAAGTTTCCATAGGCGGGGAAATCATTAATTGTCCACATTAATGCAGCTCTGAGTGTAAAGTATTCTCCATTATGTGCATCATACACTCCTCTAATCCCAACCCACAAGGATTTTAAATCATCAATCAAAGGCTCCAAGTAGACGTCTATATCATTTCCGGGTTGTTTAGGACCGGAAATCAATAAGGTTAACATCATGAACTTTCGTTTCATGCACAGCCATGGAGGGAGATTATATGTAACTAAGATAACCGGCCAACAACTATATCTGCTACTTAGAGAACTGTGGGGATTGAATCCATCAGATGAAAGAGCCAATCTCAAGTTTCTCGGCTCATTACCAAACTCAGGCCATTTATCATCAAGAAGTTTCCAAGACGGGGAATCCGCCGGATGAGACATCTGACCGTCAATTGATTTTCTAGCAACATGCCACCAAGTCAAACTCTTAGCTGTCTCATGTGATTGAAACATCCTTTTAAACCTTGGAATTGGGGGAAAATACCACACCACCTTCGCTGGCACACCCTCTTTCAAGATTGCATCTTTGCCTTCCTTCCACCTTGAGATACCACAAGTAGGACAATTAGTTGAATCCTCATACTCCTTCCTATACAAGATGCAATCATTGGGGCATGCGTGCATTTTCTCATAACTCAGCCCCAATGCACACAAAGTCTTTTTAGCCTCATACATGGAGGTTGGTATTGTATTTCCTTCTGGAAGCAAATCGCCTTGAAGTATCAATAATTCTGTAAAACAGACATCACTCATCCCATGTTTTGCCTTCAAATTATACAACTTCACTAATGCCGATAACTTCGTGTACTTTCTACAACCAGGGTACACTGGTTGATCTCCATCCCCAATCACATTGGCAAACTCATACGGATCCGAACCAAAATCACCAAAATCATTATCATCCATATCAATTTCTTCAGACACAAAACTGTACCTACTATGGCCATCATCTTCTTCAACATTTCTGCTAGCATTAGTAGTTGCTTCCCAAGGTTCTCCGTGAAATGTCCAATTCTTATAGCTTTGGTCAATTCCATTAAAGTATAAGTGATCCCTTATAATTCCAACCCCAAACAACTTCAAATTAACACATTTAACACATGGACAACGGATATGTGTTGTAGTTAGAAGATTTTCTACAGCAAAGTTCAAAAATGCTTCCACCCCAAACTCATATGCCTTCGATCTTCTATCCGAGTGCATCCATGACTTATCCATCTCCGACACTATAACCTATTATCTATAATAAAGTGAAAATACAGGCAATGACCATCACTATAGCAGATTATACAATGATCTAATCGCAAGTAATAAACAACAGAGACGACGGGTTTTAATCAAAAACAGACGTATTTGGCATATATAGACGACGGATTTTCAACAGACGTCGTCTATTATACGTAATACAAACGACGGTTTATGAAAAAACCGTCGTGTATAAGTAATACAACGACGGTAGTTTAAAAACACCGTCGTGTAATCGTCGTCGTACGCCTTAAAATTCGTCGTGTCTCAGTTTATTTTCAAGAACACAAAACCCATTAAGAACACAACATATATATGAAACCAAGCAAGAAACCAACATATACATGAAACCAAGCATGAAAACAATAAATCCATTCCCAATTCAACATAACATAGGGTGATTAAAAGATACGACAAAATTAAATCCATTCCCAATTCAACATAACAGATAATGTAATCCATGAACCCATTAAACAGAAAATCCATGAACCCATACCTATAAGCATTGGTGCACTTTGCACCTTCTCCAGAGCGGAAAATGACAAGATCAAATAAAGGTGTCCTTTTGCTGGAAATCATTTGGAAGTTGGTGATGTGTCTTTTTGTGTTGATTTCCAGCAAAAGTACACCTTTATTTGATCTTGTCATGAACCCATTAAACAGAAAATCCATGAACCCATACCTATAAGCACATTATTAACAGATCGCAAAGCATATACCTAAAACCCTTTAACAAAACAACCTAATATCATTCAATGAATTTACAAGGGGAAGATAGGGTTTGTACTTACAGGTTGGACGAGCTCACAGATTCGACGAGCCTGGAGAGTGCAACTTTTAATTAGAGCAGAAGTGAGAGAGCGAAATGTTATGTCGCGTGAAATCTGAAATTTTAGGTTTCAGGGATCAAAGTATAAGACTAAGAGCCAAATCTAAAAAAATTTAGGTCGCGCGAAAATTTTTAGAGCGCGCGCGTTATAAAACGTCGAAAGAAAAACCAAGGCGAAAGTTCTACAAGTACCGACGTAAATTTAATATTCCACGACGGAAACTTCATTTTTCGGATTAAGAACGTAAGGCCGTTCATTTTTCGGATTAATTTTAAATTTATTTTGAATTTTTTATATAACGACGACTGAAAAACCACGTCGGTGTTAAGAAATTAAAGACGTTGTAAATTATATAAACCGACTTACATATTAAAATAACGTCGTTTAAAGCGTAAACCATGTCGTATGTTTTACTGTACGACGT
This sequence comes from Prunus persica, assembly GCF_000346465.2. Taxonomy (NCBI): domain Eukaryota; kingdom Viridiplantae; phylum Streptophyta; class Magnoliopsida; order Rosales; family Rosaceae; genus Prunus; species Prunus persica. The sequence continues at coordinate 8,919,401 of NC_034015.1, forward strand.
AAAATATGTATTCCACGACCCAACCACCGTCGTTAAAAATTAATACACTAAACCCATAAAATTAAATTATACAATTTAAAAAATTAAGTTTATAAAAGGTTTTATGGTTTTAAAGCCTAACATATAACATAGACTACCCAAAAATTATACTTTAAAAATAAACCCCAATAAATAACAACACTAATCTCTAAACCCTAGACTCTAAACCCTAAACCATTAAACTAGAAGTGATTTTATGACTCATCAAAACAATTTTGTTTTGGATGGTCATTTTAAATTTTTGTTATTCAAAATGAATTTTTTCAAGGTTTATGTGGAAGAAAATATATCAATGACTTCATAGGAGTTGACTTTTCAATTTTCTGATTTATTTT
>NC_034015.1:8922922-9127748 GCF_000346465.2 Prunus persica
GCTCGCTACAACTTCGAGACAATCGATGATTGTACTCGAGTTTCTCCCCAATCTGTGCATGTTGAGAATGCACAGACTCAAAATCTTTGGATAGCCTTGAAGCTACAAAGGCATCCCATTGTGCTTTCTCTATGAATTTATATGTTTCAGGGGGTTGGCTTAATTTCTCCCTGTCATTGGTGTATGGAAGGATATAATGCCTCGTTAGTGTAGACTTGAAATCCTTCCATTTCTTGGAAGCAGAAGCTAAAACAGAGGTCTTGCCCCCTTGGCCTACGACAAAAGCCATGTCAACTGCTTCCCAAATCTGCTCCTTTATATCCTTAGGGATTTGGGACCATTTCTTGTCCACAAGTGGGATCCTGGAGCGTGCCAACACACCAATATACGACTGCATCTCAATATGTGCTTGGCCAACACCTTTCCCCCTTTTATTGTACTCAACAATTGGCCTCAGTTTCTGAAGCTTTCTCTTCACAACACGAGGCATTGTGCTCATACCTCGACCAGTCTTTGAATCATCTGAGATTGTTGTCTGGCTGGTTTGTTCTGTCTCAGCAGATGATGAAGCAAACTTCATCTTCTTCGAAGACTTCATCTCCTTCGAAGACTTATCTTGAGGAGCTACCATTCCAAGCTTCTTGGAGCCAGAATCCTTAGTTTGTTGTTGAGAAACCATTTTAACAGACAAAACTGCAAGTGAAAATATTTCAGGAAAACATTAAGAACACAAACGACGGTATTAAAAAAATACGACGTATGATATGATTTTAGACGACGCAATGAAATAATCTCAGACGTAATAAATGTTTAAAACCATTATTTATATAACGTCGTGGTATATATGTTCACACGACGTCAATAGTAATACACCGTCGTGGTAAACTATTATTTATATTTTATCGTCTATATTAGATACCAACCCTAGTTTCTTTTTCTTTATATTTTATCAAATAAGGGAAAAACAAAAACCATTGTTCAGCGAAATCAAACCTGCAATTAAACAAGCATATAAAAAAAGACTATTATTTTAAAAACAACTTTGTCAATTTTCAGACGACGCTAGAACAACTGACGAACCGTCGTGGTCTACCGTCGTCTTATTTAGTTGATGTAGTTGTCTTCAAAGTTGGAAACTTTCTCTCTTTGTCTGTATATTTTATCAAACTTGGAAAGAAGTAAAATGATTTTGGCCAGAAAAAAGGTAAAAAGATTTTTCAAACAAAAAACGTATGAGCATGCAAAACAGTAACCAAAATAGTGAAAATGAAAGCTTACCTTTTGCGTGCAATGAAAGCAAGAGGAAGATGATCGATGTTTAAGTTCAGAGACGACGAAGAAGACGAGAGGAAGACGATGAGAAACTCTGACAATGCTCTGACAAGGAAAAAAGACGAAAAGGTTTCTCTGGGAGATTGAAATTTTTAATCGGGTTTGGAAACAGTGCATGTGTAAGTCGAAAAGTTGCTTACATATAAAACCATTTCAAAAAAATAATACGGCGGTTACATTTAACTACGTCGTTTTTAACTAAAACGACGCAATATTTTTCATTCGACGTGGAATCATTTCATTTAACGTCGTTAGGTTTAATATAACCGACGTGGATTTTAATTTTTAAATTATGAATAGAATTTTTTTTCCCGTGACCTTTCAGTTTATTTTTCAATTACAGTGCGTTATAAATAGAGTTTTTTTTCCGGAGGAAATTTAAAACGAAGGAAATTAATATTCTGCAATATGTAAAGTTTCTTTTTTGGATGACAGATTTAAATAAAATAAGAATATAAAAACAACAAATGTGTAAGTCAAGTAGACGAAAAGTTGCTTACATATAAAACCATTTCAAAAAAATAATATGGCGGTTACATATAACTACGACGTATAAATTACAAAATACGACGGTACATTTAACTTCGGACGTGGTAAATAAATACGACAGTAGTTTGTAGGTACCGTCGTAGTAAACTCAAAAATTAAAGTACATAAGTAATAACTCGCGTCATGGTATATTATTTAACACGTCGTTTTTATTAATTTACCGACGTGGATTTCTGTAATATACGTCGATCATACCGACGTTGATTTTACAATTTAAACGGCGGTTTGTTTGTAAGGACCGCCGTTGGTTTTAAAAATTTATTCTATAAATTTGTCGCTTTCATTCATTTTCGGTTTACATTTAAGGTTCCAAGTTCTTCCTCTCTCAGTCTCTCATGTCTCAAAGATAATAATTTGGATGTTTTCTCAAAGAGAAATTGAGCTTACTCGCTTCAAATATATGTCCACAAGAAGAAGCTTGTCAACTAGCCTTCTCACTTCCTTGATCAAGCCTGATAGGACACTTAGTGCTTCTGAATACTCCTTGCTTTCCATCAAAAGAGATGCAAGCCTGGCCTCCACTCGCTGTCGAAGGAAAGTTCGCTTCTCAGGGAAATCTGAAGATCAGATGTGCCTGATCCTCTGCTTGATTTTCTTGCCTAAGAAGATCCGTCGGATTTATTGTGATAGCCTCTTCCTTTATCCGTAGAGCTTCAGAAGAAGAAGATGGGTTTCAAGAATGCGATAAAGAATAGAAATGGCTTCAGATGGCCTCTAAAGCATGAGCAATTGAATCAGTAGTTTCTGGGAGATATGATGAAGACATTGTCAATGCTTTGAACTACACAAGTCCTGCAGAAAGATATATTAAAGAAAATGAAACAACGGCGGTTTTCTGTTCTACCGTCGTCTTTTCTCGTCGTCTATATTAAGTTACGATGGCGGTAGATTTATAATTACCGACGTAGATTATTTTGTTAAACGTCGTTAAGTGTACTACAACCGACGTGGATTTTAATTTTAAATTATAAATGGAGTTTTTTTTCCCGTATTCTTTCAGTTTTAGTTTTCAATTCCAAAGCGTGATAAATAGATTTTTCTTTCCCGAGGAAATTTAAAATGAGGGAAATTAATGTTCTAGAATTTGTAAACTAACACGACGCAATATTTGCAAATCTGTGTCATCTGTTAAGATTATGATGTGGAACAGAGTTCCATCTGGTAAGATTTCGTAACCCTTGGGATCTCAGACAAAACTGATTATGTCGGCGGTGTTCTATATAAACCGTCGTGGTTATTTCAATTCTTGTCATTAAGTAGATCTACCGACGTAGGATAAGAAAATCAAAGAAAAAAATTGTTAACAAAAATTCTTATTAAGACGACCGTTAAAATTAAAGGTACGACGTATAAAATGAATAAATACGACGATAAATTTTATTGTACGATTTAAAGATAACGTAGTAGAACTATACGAGAATGACGTCGATATATTTATATTTTCCGTCGTTGTAAATTAATTTAATACGGCGATATTTTGTATTTTAAAGCCGTGGATTTGTTTGTAATTATACGGCGTCTTATACGAAAACCTCGTCGTGTTATTTTATGAGTAAAAACGGCAGTTTTTATTGAAATCGTCGTCTTTACTTTCTACGTCGGTCGATTCATAACTTCTGCCGTTCTTTGTTGGCATTGATTTTACACTGAGGAAATCTGTTTCAAATAGACGTCGGTTGTTTAATTATGTACGTCGTTGTTTTTGAACAGCCATTTGAAACTCCATTTTTTAGTTGTCTAAGGTTGTATTACACGACGGTGTTTTTAGAACCGTCGTCTTTTTATAAACCACGACGGTTTTCACTTAGACCGTCGTTGTTTTCTGGTCGTCTTTTTCACTTTTTGTAGTAGTGAAAGGAGGAGTACCTCACAACCTCTCAAAATCACCTTTTCTGAAGTGACGACTCAAAAGGAATGAAGGGACCATTTACCAAAAATTCCTAGGTCTGAGATAAATAAATGGCAGCAGAAGAATATCAGAGAATAAGATAAAATTCATTAGGACCAATTGGAAAAACGAAATGAGCTGACAAACTTCATAATGCACAAAAAAATGACTAGTCAAACACATACAAGCTGACTAGTATTTTTTAGTCTCCTTCCATCTTATGAAATTTGGTTCTTTGTAAGCTTCACATTACAAAGAATGTCTTTTATACGGTATTTAATTTATATATAACTTAAGTTCTTGAATTCACATTCCAAAACTAAACTTTACTGCTCTTGAGCAATTTTTCCCTTTTTCCCCTTCAACTAAAATAATGATTATTGAAGTGAAATTTTCCTGTCCTTTTCAATATCATGTGAACAATGTATTATTTGAATTCTTTATATCAGTTCAATTTACGTTTGAATAGACAATTCGAAATTGAAGTCTAATTTCCGTGTACAACACGGTTGTTCTCTATTTTTTTTTTCTTTTTAATTTATCATAAGGGTAGGAATTGATTAAGAAAACGAGCAAAGCAGTACATCAACTTCTAATAAGCAAGAATCACAAACGGCAGAGCCATAATGTGACATCGTTAAAATCTTGCCTTAAAAAAATTCTAAAGAAGCCTAACACAAACGATTGCCCTCTTGTTTTGATATTTGAATACTAATAAGCCTAACAAATCCAAGAAATTATAATTATAGAATGCCCAACATGCATATGCTTTAGCCTCTAGCCAGACGAGAAAAAGAAATGCCTAGCCTTTCGATCAATGCATCTTTTCATGCATGACTTGCGGTTCTCAGCAATTAAGTCAAGCCGCCCATGTCCAAGTCCAGAAGTATCACCAACTTCATGACCACCAATTTGGCTATGATTGCTGTCATTTAGAAAATGGTTAAAACACAAGTCGGCTTTCTAGATGGATTCATTTGGGGTCGTATGTTACTCATGAATACTTACAAAATTATTAAAGAAAATCACGAATACATCAAAACTCATAAAGAAGGATAGTCACAAAACCACACTCATATACACAATACATTATCAAATGTGGAGAAATGAATCTTTTCCTCTTCATATTATTATTGTATGTCTTTATCTCGTCATAATCGGGATACTCGGGAAATCTTTTCTTCATATTATTATTGTATGCCATATTCGTGTTTTCACATAGAGGAAGGTGGTGGAAGAGAGGATGGAGAAATAAAGCAGAACTTAGGAAATGCAAACACCTCTCTCCCAATCTCTCGTACTACTTGTACTAAACACCCACCTAGCTAGGGTTGGCTGAAAACTTCACTGATGCACCTGTTCTCCACACCACTTGCCACCGGACCAGGAGACTCACTTTTCCCCGTCTTGCCCCTCCCCCAGCCTTTGCTCTCTCAACGATGTATTTTTGTTTATTGGTCTGAGAGTTTTCCTTTCTAGTTTCTATGTGTATCCTTATGGGTACATAAAGTAGTATTAATATTAAGAGTTAAGCTCGAGGTATATATCGTCCCTCAACTCGAAGATTTGAAGGAAATAGGTTTTATTTTTAGTACAAGCATTTGGGGAGCATTTGGGGAAGTGGGGTTTATACAAATATTCATTGGGTGTCTAAGAATTTCAAACCTCAGCCCACACGAGTGGAGGTGAAAGAGCTCAATCAATTGAGCCATACCTTACTGGCAATGGAAGTAGGTTAACATGTCGGTAGACAAAATAATTGAGCGTAGCTGCGCAAGGCCAGCCCTATAGAAGCTGCCAACCAAACCTAGCTACTATATATATGCATGACTTGAGAATTAAATGATGTTAATAATGTCAATATAGATGGCGTAAGATCCTTCTAACATTCAATGTGAGTACAATGTCGCGGAAAAGTGTAGGGATAACCTTTGAAGAAATGAACGTAATTATTATTAGTCCATAAAATCCAAGTATATCTCTCGTATAAGTGCAAGCTCAATAGTTTGTTTGTTCGTAGTACATGATGAGCATCATAGAGATACAGATACCTTCAAAGAGCATGGCTTGGCTACTTAAAATTAAGGAGGGGATCCTACTTAAAACGAATGGGGTTTTGACTACACTTATCAAATTCTAGCAATATTGACAAATTTTCAACCAAAAAAAAAAAAAGAATATTTAAAAAAAATTGACATGTGTCAAAACCACATTTATGGTAAGGAGTTCCTCCTCAATTTTAAAGAGCCAAGCTTTTTCCATTAAGATATGGACGTCCATTTTCATGGGCATGACTTTTTCAATGTGTTAATTGTTATGAATTAGAACTAACTCACTCCCTTTTAGACCTTGTTGTTGATGGAGTTTGGACAAACTCAATGATGGATGAGTCTTACACACTCACAAGAAAAATAACCAAGCACAAATGACACAAGTGTTTATAGAGGTTCAGCAATTTGCCTACATCCTCTTTGGTGATCCCCTTGAGAAATTTCACTAATGAAGATAGGTTACAACTTTGGTTTACAGAAGGAAACCCCCTTAGAACACTACCCTCACAATTCCTATTTCTCTCACACCCTTGCTCAACACCTTGATAAACTAGAGAACTCCCTCTTTCCCTTGGTTTTTCCTGCACTCACTATTTTCCAGCTACTTCACCAACCTCTGCTGTCCTGCTTCTACTTTCCCTTTATGCACAATCCTTTGATCCAAACTTGCTTCACTTTTGAGACTTTATGAGACAAAGAGATCACCTTAGGAATTTTGACAACTTTATAAAGAAGATCATTCACTTGAGTTTGAAGTGAGTCATTATTTACTTTCTTGAAATGAACAAAAGGCTTTTGCTCAAAATTCCTAAGCTCAAAACACTTTGGTCTAATGTGTCCTAATGTGCCACAATGATGGCATATAGGTATGAAACTTTTTGGTTGTTGAAAATCAAATTTTGCAAGTGAAGAATGTTTATCTCTTGTACAAACCACAGACTTTACAACCGCATGCCCCTTAAAGATGACACTTGAGTCTTAAACTCACTTTCCTTAGAAACTTGAGACTCAATCCTAAGGATATGACACCTAGGTCGAATGTGTCTTTTCACACCACAATGGTGGAAGGTAGGTACAAATTTGGATTGGGGAAGAGACAGCTTTCCCTTAGAAACAATATTCATGGAATCGAAACCCAAGTTGAGACCATGAACAAATTTTGGAGCTTCTTGAGTTGACACATCTTTGGCAAAGATTGTCTCAAATGATGAAGGTGTAGAAGACTCATTTATATATCTTAAACCTCTTTTATCACCAAACAATTTTCCAAAATTGAGCATTTTATCAATCTTTCCAGCACTAATGGTTAAACCTTGAATCTTTTCTTTTTCCAACTTAAGTTCATGTTTCAATCTTATATTTTCAAATTGTAAAGCATCAAAAGATTCAGATTGTTCAACCATGTTGTTTTCAAGTGATTTTATCATCTCAAACAAGTTTTGAACCTCAATGTCTTTCTCAAATAACATGCATTACAAAACAAAATTTTCAACCACAAACTTATCATGCATGACTACCTTTTCATGCTCAACTAATGACTTTTCAAACTCAAATAAAATCAGTCTATGAAGAAACAAGGATTTGTCATTTTCAAATACATTCAACTTCTTAATCAAATCAGAATTTTCTTTTTCAAGAGTGCTAACTTTATGATACAATTCATACATGTCAACTTCATTCTCATACAAGCTATCACTCAACTTTTTTTTGGCCATTTTGAGAGTTTCATTCAGTTCATCAAGTTCCTTGACCTTTTCTTCCATCATGTGATTCTGTTCTTTGAAATTATAGGTTTCATTGAAAAGCATATCATACTTTTCACATAGTTCCCTATATGACTGGTCATCCTGTTCCTTGCATGACTGGCCATCTTGCCTATCATCTCCAGATACAGATTCATTTCCTGAATCAGATTTTCCTTCCTTAACTACATGAACTCTAGTAAGGCTAGAGTTATGAACATATCCAACAAGGGCAAAATTATTTGTCTCTTCATAAGATGAAGTGATATAGTTGTTGGAATCATCATTATCATTATCACTCCATTGTGCACTAATTGACTCTTCTCTCCCATTAGACTCTGTCATGTGGTTATTAGCACCACCACATAGATAGAACTTTACAAGACCCTTCAAACTTTTGTTCTCCCTAAAGCCACAAGAGTTCAAAAAATTCATCTCCATAAAAACATTGTCTTGAGACACACATGTAGACGAACTAGGAAGATTCTGACAATTCCAGTGACTTTGGTTTTATCTTTGACAACCCTTCTATATTTCTTAACAAACAAGGCAAGCTCATCATGAATGCAAGGAGCAATTTGATCCATTTTTATGTTTGCACACCTAATACCAATTAGCACCCAAAGGATCTCTCTATTTATGTTAAGAGCTGGTGCTCTGATACCAATTGAAATTGATACTTAGGTGATGAGGGGTAAATTTTACGACGCTTAAACAAAACGCAACAATCTTCACACACACATTGACCAAAAACACTTATGAGTAGTCAACTGCTAGTCATGAACAACCACAATCAAGAATACACACAGAGGATGCCAATGTACCTGCAACCCTAGAAGATTACTAGTGACAACCTAGGCACTCAGAAGGACCCGTCAATCTAGGGAACAACTATGGTGAAAGTGTGTGAAATCATCATAATCAAGTAAACACCAAACAGTAGTTAATGATGACTAGTCAACTATAAGGACACAAACCCAGAATTCATACGATGACTAGTCAACCACCTAGAACACAAACCCATAAAAATTACAGAGATGGAATCACAAATTGTTCACCCAGAAACCTACCGTTGGGACAAACTGGGGGTCATCAACCAACCAGGCAATCCACTAAGTAGAAAAAGATTTTTACAAAGGAACACAAGCAAGCTCAAGAAAAACCTAGATCTATTGAGGAAGATGAGCTATACCTCCTTTGTGCAATCTTCTTCTCAAACTTAGCAAAGCTTGAAGCTCAGTTCTTCATGGCAATGGCAGCTCCTTCTCCAGCTCATTTATCTCATGGCACCAGCTTGCAAGCTCTAACTCAGACAGAAACCAAAATTTGGATTCAAAGGAGAATGACCAATTTCTTCAAAAAACCGTACTCTTGAAGAAATCAATCTTGAATCTGACCTAGATATATATATATATATATATATATATGAGAGTGTTTGATCTAGCAAGATGAGGTTTTCATATTTCAAATGCAGTTTTCAAAAAGAAACATTTTGGAAAACTCAAAGATGAAAAATATGAAAGTTACACTTGAGGAAAAAGAGAAAGTTTACAAAGAAACTTTCCAAAACTTGCCTACAAAAGTGATGGCTGCCAAATCAGGAATCCTTTGGCCTTTACACCCAAAAATTCCCTACGTCATAATCAACACATGGTAGCAGAGAGAGAAAGGAGAATAGGACAAAATAGTTGGTTATCCAACTAGAAATCCTACAGAGAAAGGATGACTAGTCATCATTTTATCAAATCAATTTAATGCAATGTGATGCAATGCACAATTTACCTTTGTTAATTTGCTTGAACCTCCATAGGATAGTTGTTAGTTAAGAACACCTGCAGAAGTTATTCTTAACCTAAACTTGAGCTTGATAAAAACAATACAAATCCTATTACAAAATTGTCAAGAAAAGCCAAAAGAAAAACCCAAAATGCATACATTAACAAACATATCAATAAGTTTATTATTGATGATAATAATATCAACACCTTATCAATTGGGGACAATTCTTTCTTTATTTAAGATCAAATGCTTGATACATAGCCAGACTATAATAATCGACACGTTACCGATTACATGTCGAGAGTCTTACCTTTATTAAAGATCAAACGTTTAATAGCCAGACTAATTATCGACACATTATCAATTACATGTCGAGAGTCCTATCTTTATTAAAGATCTTGTCCTTTCTATAGTTCATGTATATATGTATGCTCATCATGGGCAGAAAGTAATGAGGTAGTTAGGTCCACCACTGCACGTAAATAAACCTTTGTTGTCATCAAAAGCATAGCTGTAAGCGTCGGGGCATTGTTCATGGAATATCTGAGAGTAATTTGTCGGTGGGCATTTCTCTTTAGTTTCTTGAGGCGGAGTGCAACAGTACTGTGGCTCACCGAATTTAACACATGCGCTCAAGCAGGCAACCACGCTCCCATCGGACCCTATCTTTTGCAGCTCACTCGGACAAACTAGGTTCACGTTCGCCGCGCAACTACCCATCTTGCAGGTGCCAGTACCGCCTTGTGGAGTCACAGACATGGGCAAGTTGAAGCCATCAACAAGACTAACATCGTAGAAATCTTGTCCTCCGCCTGCTGCAATAGTGAATTCCGCTAAAGTTGCCGGCGGAATGCCAGTCTTACCGTTGCACATGAGCTGACCAGAGTCACAGTCTGCGGTTTCGCAGACGAACTTTCCTGAGGCGTCCGTGGAGCATCTAGTTCGGGCCCAGAAGCGGCCGCTCCATGGCACCGGAGTGTCTAGCTGGAAGCTAGCTTGGGATGCTAACTCGAACCCTGTGGTTGATAATTGAGGATTTCCAAAGGAGGCTGGCCAGACCGTGTAGGGGCAATTGTTTTTGAAAGACATTGTCGCTGCATGTGCACCTGCCATGCAAAGTAAAACACACTTAATTTGATGCAGTAATCACAAACCACACTTATTGTGAACAAATATTAAATTAAAATTAAAGAAAATAAGAAGCTTCGACTTTAAGAAAAGATCAATGAGTATTTCTATCGTTTGCCCAAAATGAAAAACTTAAAGAAAATAAGAAGCTTGTTTACCTCCGAATGAAAGGAGGGTTAAGCTGAGGCTGAGGACTGCTACTAGGGTCTTCATCATCGGAATGTCTTAGTTTTCTGTGCTTCGAATTTGATGAGCTTGGGCTTTATAGTTATATAGGCTTAGTGCGGGCCTAACTTTTTGTTCTTTTGCAGGACTATGGCTGCTGCGATGACAAGTGACAAGACAACTAGTCTTATGAACTTATCAAGTTGATTTTTCGCTGAGTTTGTTTTTGGCATAGATTTGTAGTTAACAAACGTAAATTTTTTATCTAGTTACATAATTTTTACTGTATATATAACATGTTTATCACGCAATATTTACATTTAATAGGATTCAGTTGATGGATTCTTTAAATATATAGTTGAGGGATTCATTGTGTGGCCCACTCATCATTAATTCAATGATATAAAACTTCAAAAGTGATCTCTAAAAAACTAAGTCATATAAATAACCATTTGAACATTTATCCTAATCATTTTTTAGACGAAAGCCTGTCCAAACTCCGCTCACGTCTGACTATGAGGGTAGAGTCTATAAAGGTCTTGGTTCCCAATTAAGTTCAGCCAAATACTATTTAAACCAAAAAAAAACTACTTAATCTTAATTAAGTGCCCTAACTCAGATCAAAAGAACTAAATAAATCACTTAAATGTCTTACGACGTACTGAAATAGACAACGACGTTATAATAAATTTATCACGACGGTACATATTAACGACGTGGTTAGTTAGTTAAGACGACGCAATAAATAAACCAACGACGTATTATTTTAGAATGACAAACCTCATATATACAGCAATGACTGTAGCTCCTATTTCCTCCATGCCTGCAAATTGTGTAATATCTTCAGGCAAGAGGAAGGTATCGCGCTCTAGACCAAAGACCTCCTTATCAATTGTAAAGTGCAGGGTCTTATCCTGAGGCACGAGTGTCGTTTCCACATAACGACAAAGGGTTTGTAAAGAAGATGGCGCCTCCATATTTGAATAATCAACAACTTTATTAACCTGTTTAAAGAAATAAAAAAAATGACGTGGTAATTCAATAAAAACGACGGTTTAAGGAATAAAACGTCGTCTGAAAACAATTTAAACGACGGTGAAAAAACCGTCGTGGTGAATTATTTATTACGTCTTAGAAAACAATTCCGCCGTCTAAGTTGTAAACAAACGACGGTTTAAAGAAAAATATCGACGTCTGGAATTTTGAAAAACAAATAAAAAAGGCAAAGTTATGTGAACATACTTGGTCGTCATCTTCTTTCTGCTTTTCATCTTGTTTTTCTTCTTTATTCTCTTCATCTATGACGTCGGGAATGATTAACTCCGTCGTCTAAAAACCACAAAGTTTTAAAAATAACGACGTTTAATGGCGTGTAAAACAAGTAAACTAAATACGACGTGGTATTGAAATACAAACGACGGTTTATTTTTAAAATCGTCGTGGTATGTATTTCAAACGACGGTTTTATTAATAATAACGACATCTAATGGTTTTTAAAAAAACAGAGAATTCAAAGTTCAGATATGTTACCTTTTCTTCCTGATGTTTCCCATTTTTGGCAGTATCATCCTCAAAATGCTGGGATCTCACATCACCTCCAGAGCAGCTTGCTTTGTCAGACATTGGATTTTTGGGACTTTGGCTAATTCTGGGTTTAAGCATGCTTGGATCAAAATTGGGAATCAATTGGGAAAGCTGACTCAGGAAATGCTCCCTTTCAGCCTCTACCAATTGTTTCGTTCTAGCCTCCATCCTTAAAGCCTCTTCCCTTGCCTTAGCCTCCATCTTTCTAGTCTCTTCTTGAAGGAGAACTCTTAAACTGTCCTTCAAACGGTCGTCAAAGCTCACTCTCTGTGGTTTGGGTAAATTGAAATATTGCTTTGGTGAGATCCCAGCACCTACTCCTCTGACTCTGCCTGGATGCTCGGGGCCCAAAGCCATGGTCAGCACATCATTGCTGCCAGAGACGGTGACTTTGCCTTCCGAGACTTGTTTTTGCAAATCATCCTGAAACAAAGATATATAAAAAAGTAAGAACAAAAACACACGACGGTTATTTATTTACAAACGACGTATTATATAATTTCACACGACGCAATAACATATAAATCGACGTTATTATAATTTATCACGACGGTAGCTATACCGACGTGGTTAGTTTTTTAAAACGACGAACTTAATAAACCACCGACGTCTTATGTAACAGAGGGATGATTCAATATTCAAACCTTTAACGACGTTGTTTAAAACATTTCGACGTAGTAATTTACTACAGACGACGCGAAATTGAACCACCGACATCTTATGCTATAATTACAGAAAACAGAGTTGTGATTCCTATTTAGACCTTTAACGACGTGTTTTAAAAAATGTCGACGTGGTAATATCATTCACACGACGCAAAATATAACATAAGACGTAATAAGAATTATTCACAGTTTAATAAAAATTTAAAACAGAGTGAGTAGGCTTACAATTAATTTTGCTTTCTCTGCCACCTTTGGATCAGGGATGTTACCATGTTTGTCCTGTCTAGCTCTCTTCCATAAGGTAGATCGATCAATTTCTACCCCAGGCATGGTTTCCTCTAATTGATCCTCCAAACCAGCATATCCTTTTCGAGACAATCGATGATTGTACTCGAGTTTCTCCCTAATCTGTGCATGTTGAGAATGCACAGACTCAAAATCTTTAGATAACCTTGAAGCTACAAAGGCATCCCATTGTGCTTTCTCTATGAATTTATATGTTTCAGGGGGTTGGCTTAATCTCTCCCTGTCATTGGTGTATGGAAGGATATAATGCCTCGTTAGTGTAGACTTGAAATCCTTCCATTGCTTGGCAGCAGAAGCTAAGACAGAGTTCTTGCCCCCTTGACCTACTACAAAAGCAATGTCAACTGCTTCCCAAATTTGCTCCTTTATATCCTTGGGGATTTGAGCCCATTTCAAGTCCACAAGTGGGACTCTGGAGCGTGCCAACACACCAATATAGGACTGCATCTCACTGTGTGCTTGGCCAATTCCTTTCCCCCTTTTATTGTACTCAACAATTGGCCTCAGTTTCTGAAGTTTTCTCTTCACAACACGAGGCATTGTGCTCATACCTCGACCAGCCTTTGAATCATCAGAGATTGTTGTCGCGCTGGTTGGTTCTGTATCAGCAGATGATGAAGCAAACTTCATCTTCTTCGAAGACTTCATTATCTTCGAAGACTTCTCTTGAGGAGGTACTTGCTCCTTACCTCCATTTTTGTTGGAGCCAGAATCCTTACTTTGGTCTTGGTGAGAAACCATTTTTACAGACAAAACTGCAAGTGAAAATATTTCAAGAAAAGATTAAGAACACAAACGACGGTTATTAATAAAAGACGACGTATGATATGATTTTAAACGACGCAATGAAATAATATCAGACGTAATAAATGTTTAAAACCAAGGTAATTAAACAACGACGAAATAATTAACTACAAACGACGTAATAATAAACTATAAACGACGGAATATTTATATAACGTCGTGGTATTGATGTTCACACGACGTCAGTAGTAATATACCGTCGTCTATATAAGGATTCAAAACCCTTCTTTCTTTCTCTGTGAATGTTTGATTGCAGATTTGATTTTTCTGAACCATGGTTTTTGTTTTCTAATTTGATAAAAAAAAGACTATAATTTTAAAAACAACTTTGTCAATTTTTAGACGACGCTAGAACGACTGACGAACCATCGTGGTCTACATATTTAACCACGTAAATAAGAAGCTACCGTCGTCTTATTTAGTTGAGGTAGTTGTCTTCAAAGTTGGAAACTTTCCCTCTTTGTCTGTATATTTTTTCGAACTTGGAAAGAAGTAAAATGATTTTGGCCAGAAAAAAGGTAAAAAGATTTTTCAAACAAAAAACGTATGAGCATGCAAAACAGCAACCAAAATAGTGAAAATGAAAGCTTACCTTTTGCGTGCAATGAAAGCAAGAGGAAGACGATCGATGTTTAAGTTCAGAGACGACGAAGAAGACGAGAGGAAGACGATGAGATACTCTGAAAGTGCTCTGACAAGGAAAAAAGTCTAAAAGTTTTCTCTGGGAGATTGAAATTTTTAATCGGGTTTGGAAACAGTGCATGTGTAAGTCAGGTACACGAAAAGTTGCTTACATATAAAACCATTTCAAAAAATAATACGGCGGTTACATATAACTACGACGTATAAATTACAAAATACGACAGTACGTTTAACTTCGGACGTGGTAAATAAGTACGACAGTAGTGTTGTAGGTACCGTCGTAGTAAACTCAAAAATTAAAGTACATAAGTAATAACTCGCGTCATGGTAGATCATTTAACACGTCGGTTTTATTAATGTACCGACGTGGATTTATGTAATATACGTCGGTAATAACGACGTTGATTTTGCAATTTAAACGGCGGTTTTTTTGTAAGGACCGCCGTTGGTTTTAAAAATTTATTCTATAAATTTGTCGCTTTCATTCATTTTCGGTTTACATTTAGGGTTCCAAGTTCTTCCTCTCTCAGAGACACTGTCTCTCACATCTCAAAGACAGTAATTTGGATGTCTTTCTCAAAGAGAAATTGAGCTTACTCGCATCAAATCTATGTCCACAAGAAGAAGCTTGTCAACTAGCCTTCTCACTTCCTTGATCAAGCCTGATAGGACATTTAGTGCTTCTGAATACTCCTTGCTTTCCATCAAAAGAGATGCAAGCCTGGCCTCCACTTGCTGTCGAAGGAAAGTTCGCTTCTCAGGGAAATCTGAAGATCAGATGTGCCTGATCCTCTGCTTGATTTTCTTGGCTAAGAAGATCCGTCAGATTTGTGATAGCCTCTTCCTTTATCCGTAGAGCTTCAGAAGAAGAAGATGGGTTTCAAGAATGCGATAAAGAATAGAAATGGCTTCATGAATGCGATAAAGCATAAGCAATCGAATCAGTGCTTTGAACTATACTCTGAACTATACAAGTCAATGCTTTGAACTATACAAGTCCTGCAGAAAGATAAAGGACCAAACTGTTAAAGAAACTGAAACTATTAAAGAAACCATAAACTAACACGACGCAATATTTGTTTTGCGACGTGGAATCTTTTCATTTAACGTCGTTAGGTTTAATATAACCGACGTGGATTTGAATTGTTAAAATTATGAATAGAAATTTTTTTCCCGTGACCTTTCAGTTTATTTTTCAATTACAGTGCGTTATAAATAGAGTTTTTTTTCCGAAGGAAATTTAAAATGAAGGAAATTAATGTTCTGGATTATGTAAAGTTTCTTTTTTGGATGACAGATTTCAATTCTTGTCATTAAGTAGATCTACCGACGTAGGATAAGAAAATAAAGGAAAAAATTGTTAACAAAAATTCTTATTAAGACGACGGTTTAAATTAAAGGTACGACGTATAAAATTAATAAATACGACGTTAAATTTTATAGTACGATTTAAAGATAATGTCGTAGAACTATACGAGAATGACGTCGATATATTTATATTTTCCGTCGTTGTACATTAATTTAATACGGCGACATTTTGTATTTTAAAGCCGTGGATTTGTTTGTAATTATACGGCGTCTTATACGAAAATTTCGTCGTGTTATTTTATGAGTAAAAACGGCGGCTTTTATTGAAATCGTCATCTTTACTTTCTACGTCGGTCGATTCATAACTTCTGCCGTTCTTTGTTGGCTTTGATTTTACACTGCGGAAAATCTGTTTCAAATAGACGTCGGTTTTTTAATTAGGTACGTCGTTGTTTTTGAACAGCCATTTGAATCTCCATTTTTAGTTGTCTAAGGTGGTACTACACGACGGTGTTTTTAGAACCGTCGTCTTTTTAAAAACCACGACGGTTTTCACTTAGACCGTCGTTGTTTTCTGGTCGTCTTTTTCACTTTTTGTAGTAGTGTCTTTCTCTTTACGAAGATGACCATATTAGTTCAACAAATGTAGATGACAATGAATTTTGTGGTGCGGGGTCAGACGATCGACAATATAATTGAAGGTATTGCAGCCAAATTAATTTAGCAAACGAGGACTTCCAAATTTCATCACGCTTGTTTGTGGAAAATTGACACTTATTAAAGATTACTTCAATGTCTTGGAGCCTACAAAGATAGAAGATCAAAAAGACTTGAATCTGCACCACTTACTTCAATGTCTTGGAGCCTACAAAGATAGAAGACCAAAAAGACTTGAATCTGCACCACTTGTGTTTGAGGAAGAAAAGTTCAATAAGATGGTTACATATTAGTAGATTGAGATTATTAGTAGATTGAGAATTTGAACACAGGATCTCGAGAACAAAAATAACTGCACTTAACCACAGATTGAGAATTTGAATACAAAAGTACAAAGGTAACTGCACTTAACGACTCAAATTATAAAGTGCTTGCAAAATTTATAAAGAAAAGTCATAAATAATTAAGACCCTTTCTAGGAAGCTGTAAATCTTTTGATAAATCATTTAGTAGAAAAGGTAGCGAGCATCTCCAAAATAGAAAAGTTGATAGAGGTCTAAAAATCCAATCAATAATTGGGTCTAGTCATCGAATTATTGTTTATTGATACAAGTCCCTTGACTAGTTTGCCACTTAGATTACATTCCATCTTTGACATGTTGATTCAAACTTTTGTATTTAACTGATTTGTATTTAAATTTTTTTTGTTCCTATTATATCCCTATTGTCTAAAATGAGTAAGATGAGAATTTATATGCCATTATTTTTATTTTTGTTCACGCTATGGTAGAGGTATAGTATATACTCTTGTAGATAAATTATCCTATGGTGTAGGTATATTGTCATATTGCCTATTGCATAGGTATATATTTATTTTTTCATACTTTAGATAATGAATAATAGTATTTTATGTACATTTTTTATAGATAACATACAATTTTATTTGTCTACTTTTGTATCTGACTTATAGGTAGTCTTCTAATTTATGTTCCTAACTTATAGGTAGCATTCTAATTTATGTTCTTGACTTATAGGTAACATGATTTATCACTAAGTTTTTTTCGTTGCTAATAAGAACACTATTTACCTGTATGTTAGATACATAATTTAATGTGGGTGCTTGCCTAATTGATTAGTATAATATGTGGGCCTTTACTTCAATTGATTAATTTGTATTTTACCCATATATTAGGTAAATATTATCAATGAAAGAATTCCAAATTTAAATTCTGAAATTTAATTACAAGTAAATAATTCATTAAAATTATATTTTCAATGTTTTCCTTATGTACCTCAAAGGGTAAAATCAACACAATAAAAAGAGTAATAAAAGTCAAAAGACCTACATCTAAAACCAAAAACGCATGGACTAAACCCAATGACAACTAATCGTTTTGGACTTAGATCTAAGAATCCCTCTCCAAAAAAAGGGTATCGTGGTCATAGAGATTGAGAATCCATGTCAAACTCTCCATCTCTATAAATCCCCACCCATAGAGATCATAAAACACAAACCAATAATCGCAAACCAAAATATTGCTACAAATGGCAATCCCAACGCTTTCAAGTCTCATGCTGCTTTCAACTCTTTTTGTAATATCCATTTCTTGGCAAGCTTCAGCTTATTCAGCTCCTGAGAAGTTTGTTCAATGTCTTCTAAACCATTCCCAGCCCTCTTACCCCATCGGTCCAGCAATTTACACTCCCAACAATGCTTCCTACTCCTCCGTTTTGAAATCTTACCTCCGAAACCTCCGATTCAACACATCTTCAACCCGAAAACCGTTCCTCATCGTCACTGCTTTGCATGAATCTCATGTGAAACTATCTGTCATTTGTGCTCAAGTCCATAACTTGCAGATGAAAATTAGAAGCGGAGGCCACGATTACGAGGGTGTATCGTACGTGGCTGAAGTTCCATTCTTCATCCTCGACATGTTCAATCTTCGATCCATCAACGTAGACATAAAATCTGAGACTGCATGGGTGCAGGCTGGGGCTACTCTTGGTGAAGTTTACTACAGAATCTCTGAGAAAAGCAAAATTCATGGCTTTTCAGCTAGTGTTGAGCCTACAGTTGGCGTTGGAGGCCACTTTAGTGGCGGTGGATATGGTAATATGATGAGAAAGTACGGCTTGACAGTTGACAACGTAGTTGATGCACAAATTGTGGATGTGCATGGAAGACTTCTCGATCGAAAAGCCATGGGAGAAGATCTTTTTTGGGCCATTACAGGAGGTGGCGGAGCTAGCTTTGGAGTTGTGATTGCGTA
This sequence comes from Prunus persica, assembly GCF_000346465.2. Taxonomy (NCBI): domain Eukaryota; kingdom Viridiplantae; phylum Streptophyta; class Magnoliopsida; order Rosales; family Rosaceae; genus Prunus; species Prunus persica. The sequence goes on from NC_034015.1 coordinate 8,941,796, forward strand.
CAAGATTAATCTTGTACGTGTTCCAGAAATAGTTACTGTTTTCAACGTAACGAGAACCTTGGAACAAAATGCAACAGAGATCGTGTACCGTTGGCAATATGTTGCGGACAAGCTTGATGATGACTTGTTCATCAGGCTAACCATGGTTATAGTAAATGGTAGTGGTGGAGATAACAATAAGACTCTGAGTGCTTCATTTATGAGCATGTTTCTTGGAGACTCTGAGAGGCTTCTCTCTGTGATGAATAAGAGCTTCCCTGAATTGGGACTTAAGCAATCTGATTGCAGGGAAATGAGCTGGGTTGAATCTACCGTTTTCTGGGCACCATTCCCATATGGGACATCTCCTGAACGTTTGCTTTCTAGAACACCTCAATTCCATAAACACTTCAAGAGGAAATCAGACTACGTCAAGAAACCGATTCCGAAAGCTGGCTTGAAGTGGATTTTTCAGAAGATGATAGAACTTGTTTCTCCAGCGTTGGCCTTTAACCCATATGGTGGAAGAATGGGTGAGATTTCGGCATCTGCAACTCCGTTTCCTCACAGAGCTGGGAATCTTTGGATGGTTCAGTATGCAACAGACTGGGACGAAGAAGGGAGTGAGGCATCTGAACACCATATTGATTTGACAAGGAAGCTCCACATGTTCATGACTCCTTTTGTTTCCAAGAATCCAAGGGAAGCCTATTTCAACTATAAAGATCTTGACATTGGGATCAACCATAATGCTAATGGCAAGGCAAGCTATTTGGAAGGAAGAGTTTATGGTATCAAGTACTTCAAGGATAATTTCGATCGGTTGGTGCATGTTAAGACCAAGGTCGATCCAAGTAATTTCTTTAGGAATGAACAAAGTATCCCAACTCTTCCGTACTAGGGAGGAAGTATAGCTATAGCTAGCTAGCATTGTGACCAAGGATTTGATTGATAGCTTGGGATTAAGTATGTACATCTTTGATTATATTTACCAAAGGAACTTATGTGTCTATATACTTAATAAAGAAATAAAAAGGAAGAAAATTAATTCCAAAACTATGTTACATGGTTCAAAGAAATTGCGTAGAAGATTGCAACTTGTAACAAGAGTTTGATTATAACTCTTTCCTAAATTGGTTTATAGGATTTGACCTTTTTTAATTAACTTTACAAAATTTGAATTATATGTTGCAATTAAACACATTCGGGAATTAGAACCAAGGGCGGAACTACACTATGGCTTAGGTTGGGCTCTAGCCTAGTGCAAAGTTTGGGGAAAAAAAAAAAAAATTAGTACTAATTTTCAAGCATTACACCACATTTTACAAAAATTAACCCAGCCCATCTAAGCAAAAATTAGCATATCATATCCAAGCAAATCTCCATTTAGCTATACCTCAGAGATTTCAAGTTTCAAGTTTGAGAAAATGAATAAAATTTTATTTAAATCTTTACCGGTATAAGAAATAATAGCCCATTCCTATAAAAGTTTTCTGTTATGCCATTGATTAGAACAACCAATTAGTTTGACTCTTGTGATCTTTCTCTTCTCAATATTGAAAGAAACATCTGGAGAAAAATTTAGTTTGGAACTAATTGGCTTCTCTATAACAACATCTGAAATCTTAAAACTTTTACATTATTTTACAAGTTAGAACTACTCGAGAGTTCACTAAAAGAGTAGCTCATTATTCATCCACAAGCTATGTAACTATACACTCTATAGATAAGCCAAAATCATCCTAAGCTCTGGATTTCAGGTTCAGTACCTGCAAAATCTGTTAGGGGGTGAGCGAAACCACAGCTCAATAGGAACATAAATCTTTTTACAGGAAATTAATATAATTAAATTAAGTGACATATAATCATATAGCCAAATATCACATTATTAATAATAATGCATGAATGTTCTTCATCTAATCCTGTTAATTCATATAACTGGACAAGTAGACCCACACGTCCCATACCATGCTTATACCACTTGGTCCCGGATGTCCATTTATATGAACTAACCCCCATCTCAATTATCCCATAAATCTCCTTTTGTTAGTCATCTTGTCTAACTCTCTGTTGCTAGTGCCGTATCACCCAATAAAAACCATGTGCACTGTGGGATCCCTGAGATCTGGTACTTGCCAAGAGTTAGACTCAACTACCCAAAAGATCATTTCCATTACCCTCTTTCTCCATCATTATTTTGTCAACCCAACAATTCTAGCCAATTTCCATGATATGATATAATTATGCCATTCACAACAATGTAACCATTTAAAACATCACCAATGTATATATAATTATGCAAACATTGTTCAAATAGTTAAAAGTACGTAAACATCCAATACAAGGAACGTCAACCAAACTGTAATACCATGCATAATATAATGCTCACGAAATTTAATTAAATCAATCTCTATAAAAGGCCCCCAAGAAACCCCCTACCTTGACACCAAAGCTTTTACTAGAATTGTAAAACAACTCCCTAATTTCCACCACATCCTCACTCAAATTCTCTATAAAACAAAAATGTTCTTGAAAAGGAATACAAATAAACTTCAGATAATATTTCCCTAATGTTGTAGTTGATGGTGGGCCATATAGGTTTTTTTCTTCCTCAAAAACCTTTTGCCAGAGACAGCAGATAATTTCACCCAAAAAAAAGTCCGCAGATAAAGAAAAGAAGATAGCACTTTGAGAAAAAACCAAAAGGCATCAACTTCTTGTGGTTTATCATTAGTTTTTGTTCAAGTTACTGGTTGTGGTTCCACCCCTGTGGAGGACAGTAAATTACTGTCAGAAATCAATTCTTGAGTTTACTGAGCAAACAACATTACAATGGATGAGAGAGAAATCACAGGGGAGAGTATAAAGTCAAGAAATTTGGAATCGAAAAAAAGGATGTATCAAATCTTTTTCATCTTGGATGTGGAGAGAGAGAGAGAGAGAGAGAGAACCAAACCACTCAGAGACAAATGAAGAAAATCGTCAGAGGTAAGTTTTTATGGGTTAGTGATGAATTTAGATGTATTTAATATATAATATTAACAAAATGTTGGATTAAGTACAAATTGAGTTCACCGTAATTAAACACACACTAATTCGGTGAAATACATGCAAAAGAACGACCACCACACCCAAGAAGGACGATTGTCTCACTAGTTTCAAAAGAAGGAAGTTACAAACTAGAAACATGAATAGGAAAATGTTTGTACCCAATTTTCGTAAACGGGCCAAAATTGGTATCAAGTTTTAAAAAATATATTTCAAAACAAAGCTAGGCCCATTAGCATTTGTTTTTTTTCCTTCTTCTGAAAAGCCATCTTCTTCCCAACTAGGCCTCTTTGAATAAATCAATAAAAAGGCCCAAGTCAGGAAAGTCAGACTTCTATCTCACACTACAAGTTAAAAGATTGGTAAGCGTGTTTTCTAAGCCCACGTGGGAGGCCGAAGGAGATTATCGCATTTAATGACTGTTTTCTAAGCCCACAAGTCGTACTGAAGCCCCCAAAACCAGAGAAGGTGAAGATTGCCAGCCGGGTTTTCAAGTACAAAGAAGTCAAATCAAGAAAGATCCACAAAGGAAACCGACAGTTCTTGCCAGAAATCCTCCATCATTCCCTCTATGAACTAGTTAAGATCGACGAACTAGCAGCTGACCTGAATCACAAGCCAAAGGTCTTGTCGTAATTTCCGTCATTACAAGTTCCTCCACCTCTATAAATAATAAGAGTCTGCCTCAGAAAAATAGGACTTTCTCTCCAAAACCAGACGCAACGTCTCAAAGAACACTCGAAAAAGACTCTCAAAATAACAACCTGCCTACTTTTTTTAAGATAACCAGTCGACGGCTCTTGCGTTTATCTCTTGTAACTCTGCCATGTCCATGGTATGATTTTCTTTTAAGACGTATGTTGTTTCAATTCATGTAATCATTTGACTGGATTGAGAAATCTCCAGTATCTTTTTCTTTACTCTATGATTCCAATTTAAGGAACATAATGGATTGACTGAAGAACCTTCTGTTATTTAATTTAAATCTCAAAGTAAATATAAGTTACAGAAGGATCTATATAGATAAATTTCATTTAATCATCTAAGAAAACGGATCATGGATAATTCTAATATATAAAATTGGATTCCTGCCCTTTTGCCCTTCGAAAAGTCCAGAGAAACCAATATTTGGGCCCGAAAGAGAACAGGGGCCCGAACGAAACAGTAAAAGAAAAAGGATAGGAAGTTGAGTTGGGCCCGAAATTGCACCATTGGGCCCGACCTAACTACCAAATCCAGTTTGAAAACAAGAAAAATATTGAAACAGGTTAATAGAACCCAGGCAGGGTTTTTGTTAACTATGAACTTGGTCTTGCTTTATTGCCGGTTCAGATATTGCTCATACTTGCCAAGGCGATATTCACGGAGGGGAGAATATTGAAGTCCTCTTAATTGAGGCATAGAAAAGAATCAATCCAGGCCAGTACCCCCCCTGGAGCACAATGGCTTGGTAAGAAGTCCAGGAAAAAGGCGCAAGCTCCTTCAGCATTAATCACTCATCTCCATACTAGATCTATTGGGCTGGTCATATACCCAGTAGTGGCACGCCTAGGCAACAACAAGGATCAGTACTGAGAAGAAGTTGACAAATAGGGCCTTGATTGGGCCCGTCTGCTTCTGGCAAACTGATTCATTTTCAATTTTGTTCAGAAATTGAAAGAATTCTCTCTGCGAGCCAAAAGACACCATCCGATCGGGGCATAGGTGTTGATCCAACGATTTCTCCTCGTTCCTCAGAGCAGAGCTGACCCCTGTGGTTGGTAAAAGGACGAAAGGCGAAAAAAAAAGGACCAACAGAAAAGAAGTGCAAAAATGTAAAGTTGCTTGCAAAACCTAAAACTGTAAGTTCTAATAACTCCTAGATGTCAACAATATTGTAAGTTCTAAACTCCTATGTGTCAGCAATATTGTCAAGGATGGAAAGAACTATTAAACGTGAAATTATAGATTTAAATAGTGCACTGTGCTTGCATGACTTTTATAGCTGGTTGTAAGAGGTTTAAGTTCAACTCATATAAATGTTGATAATTATATTCATAATTGGTTCGATATCCAGTTATAGCTAGCCATCACAGTAAACAATTTTTTTGGTTGGAATGGATATAGACCTAGTAGATGGGCATATAGGTATCCTTACATATTATAGTATAGTTCAACAAATGTAGAAGAAAATGAGTTTTGTGGCCCGGGGTTAGACGGTCGACAATATAATAGTATTGGGGAATACTCTATTTTTCATGAAAAGAACTCTATCCATCCTTTGGAGATGTCCAGGTTGATGAAGGATACTTGATTTATATAAAACTCAATCCACCCATGATAAAACAACGTATCTATGAATTAGTGTAAGTTCAAGAGATACAACCTTTGCATTATTTTTCGCCCAGGCCTAGACGGTCGAGTGAAAGCAGAAGTGCAAGCACTTGAGCGGACGTTGCGAATCCAGCCCTGATCCTTGGCGTTTTAGGATAGTTTTTCCTATTATTTTGGGGTTTTCTAGCCTAATTTAATAGGGTTTAGTTTCTTATTCCTAGTTAATTAGCAAAAGTCCTATGCATTATAAATAGGACTTTTAGGGCTAGGTTAAACAAGAGAGGAAAATTCAAGAGAAAATTTTCAAGAGAGAAACACAAGAGAATTTAAAAGGGAATTCTAGGGTGTTTTTTCAAGTGCATCAAGGTTTGAGCAAGAGTAAGAGAAAAGAGAGCTAAGTGCTTGTGAGAGCTAAGGGGGTTCTTGATTGTAACAAAAGTTGTTCTTACATACTAGTGAATTTCTCGGTTGGCTCACCAAGAGCACGTAGGCACCGAACCTCTATAAATCTTTGTGTTCTTGTGTATTTTGCTTTCTCTCTTCAGTTTATGTGTGTGTCATCGCATAGTCCATCAATGACAAGGTCTTGGAGTGTTTTCCACAACATTTGGGAGCAGAAGAAGGCCTTAGGTCAATCCAACTAACACTCCATTGATAATTAGACTCGAATAAATCAACAGTAAAAGAAGGTAATGAATCTCTTAATTACAACATGCGCCAACAATGAATTCTTTTCGCTGAGCTGCACTAAAACATAAACACCAACTTCCCCTTTACACAATAAAATTAATTATTTCTGCTCAGCAAATGGAAAACAAATGATAATTATTTACCAGTAACAATGATAATCAACTTTATTTAAAGAAAAAGAAACAAACAATGTACTAATTTTCTAGTCTTACCGCTAGTCTCTCCTCTTGGCCCCTTCTTCATGAGAAAGACTTCTACAAAACGGGGATAGTACTATTTTTCTATCCTTAACCAATAATGATATGACAGACATGTTAACACTTCAACACGGCATAGTATTATTTGTCAGGACCCGTCCCGAATTTTTCGAAACCCGAGACGAATCCTATGAAATTCCCGACATCACCCCGATGTCTGGCCCACTTTTAAAACTATATCCTTTTTTCCAAAAAAGGAATAAGGGCACGAGATTTTCTGCCGAAATTTCGGCAGAGTCTCCCCTATATATTGGACATTTCCCAAAATTTCAACCTGCATAAAACACAATTTATATTCCCAACTGGCAGCATGCACAAGATAATTTCATGCAATTCACATAAACGGCCTTCGGACTTCCAATAATTCTTAACAAACTACCAAGCACGTTATCAGCTCTATTCATACATTAGACAAGGCAAACAATAAATTCAAATATGAATACTAAATACAACCTGCATCATCTAACTTTTTCAATCTCAATATACGAGGTTTTAATCTCCTAACACAATCACATCTATGTCTGCGGCTGCACCTAACAACCTTAGGCTGCCTACGTACCCTCACTGAGGGATCAAGCCACACGTAGTTCTTTCTTACTAAAACCCGATTCCAAACATATATAATACCTTTATTCATCTCTCTGTATTTCACAATATCTCCCCATACGCCGGTACAACCAACGCCATGTATGAGGTCTGTCAACACGCCGGATAACCTACGCCACGTGCGACCTCACCATATTATCACAATATCTCCCCATACGCTGGTACAACCAACGCCACGTATGGGGTCTGTCTTAAAGCCGAAAAATCCTACGCCACGCGAGACCTCAACATACTATCACAATATCTCCCCATACACCGGTACAACCACCGCCACGTATGGGGTCTGTCTGCACGCCGGATAACCTACCCCACGTGAGACCTCACATAATATCACAATATCTCCCAATACGCCGGTACAACCAACGCCACGTATGGGGTCTGTCTCAACGTCGGAAAATCCTACGCCACGCAAGACCTCAACATAGTATCACAATATATCCCCATACGCCGGTACAACCAACGCCACGTATGGGGTCTGTCTGCACGACGGATAACCTACGCCACGTGGGACCTCACATAATATCACAATATCTCCCCATACGCCGGTACAACCAACGCCACATATGTGGTCTGTCTCAACGCAGGAAAATCCTACGCCACGCCAGACCTCAACATACTATTACAATATCTCCACATACGCCGGTACAACCAATGCCACGTATGGGGTCTATCAACACGCCTGATAACCTACGCCACATGCAACCTAACAATCATAGCATCTTCCCATACGCCGGAAATTTCAACGCCACGTATGGGGTCTGTCCTCAAGCCGGATAACCTACGCCACGTGGGACCTAACAATCATATGGTGGTACTTACAGTGAAATCAATATCTGGAGAGATACCTAGGGTAGTGCGTATAGCACTTCAAACTGACATTCTAAACTCCTTTCATACATTTATAAATATATATAAATATACATTTTAATTTCTAATATTGCATAAACCTTAACCACCATATAGCATCCGATAATCCCCCACTCTAAAACATTAAATTAATATCATAATCCCACATAAACAACATAATTCAACTAACAATCAAGACCTATCTCTACGGTCATTTAAATCCTCCTGGGAAGGTGAGACTACCCCGGGAGACTCACAGTCAACCAAGGGTCAAATTACCCCAAACTTGGTCAAACGAGCCCACGGGGCCCACGACCTCCAAATTTCAATCCGAAGGTTCCTATGGGTTCTACAAGGTATAGGACACTCGTCCTGCAAGTTTAGTCTAGATCGGACCGTCGGATCGCTCACGATCGCACGATCTGACGGTTATTAAAAACATAAACTTTAAATTATTAAATCGGAACATTCAGGGCTCCGATTCACAATCCGTGAATTCCTACACGATCCTAGAATTGCCTAGATTAACATATATTAAATTTAAGACCATCCAACGGTCCCAACCTATCGAACCCGGATAACGCGCAATATGCGAAATCCGTTCGGGGTTCGAACGTCAATCAAATTGGAATCTGAGCACACCGACCCACTCGGGACAACAAGGGGATTGCATCGAGACACAATGTCTCTTTTCTACAGTGCCCACGCGCCGCCACACGCGCCGGCAACGTGTGGGTGTCCAAAGCTATTACTCACTGCCAGAAAATCTCAAAATCACGGCTCAAGACTCCTACCCTCGGTATAACACCCTATTTGGAACCACTTTTGTTCTTGAACTACCCCAAAAACTGACCGGAAGTGGCCGGAATCTCGATCCCAAAACTGGCCGAATTCCAATTTTGAAAATCAAGCTACCTACGCTCAAAATTGATGCAATCCTACCCAACCACCGGCTAGATCATGGAAAATAGGTAGAAAAGCATACCTCACTCGTCAAATTTGGTGGAGAATTGAGAGAGAACGAGCGGTTGCAAAATTTGTGAAAATCGGCTCGTTTTTTATGGAACCCGGCGGCTGGCGGGCTGCTCGCGAAGGGAGCGGGCTGAGGCGTGACGAAGGGGTCGGGCTGGTCAGGTTGGTACCGGTGCCGTGGCCTGTGGTGGCCGGAACCGGTGGCTGCGCAAAAACTGGTCGGAGGAGAGGGCTGCGCTCGCGGGAGAGAGAGAGAGAGAGAGAGAGAGAGAGAGAGAGAGAGAGAGAGAGAGAGAGAGAGAGAGAGAGAGAGAAATCTAATTTTTATAAAAATACCATTTTGAAATAATTACGATTGTGCCACTGGGTTTCTCTTGACCATATCTCTCTCATTACAACTCCGATTCGAGCCCACCACGTGTCTACGGATTCATCTCAGTACAACCTACCCAAATATACCAGTCATTACCCCAAACCCTTTTTGGATAAGAAAATGACCAAAATACCCCTACCCCAAGGGTAAATTTGTAATTTCACTTAAATAATTTAAATAAGGGATTAAATTTGGAGTCGGGGTGTTACATTATTGGTCGGAGATAGCAAAACAATGTTATTCCAGTTGCAACTAAATTTTTCTCCATATTCACGGGTCAAGGCAGACATTAATTTTCTTCACGCCCTGTGGAAAAGAAAATGTGTCCCCGAGTGTTGAAAAATCTAGCTCTGCTTGTTCGTGGCAATTTAGGGGGATTTATTAAAACACATTTCAATGGCCCTACAGTTCAGTACAGTTGCACATTTAGACTTTAATGGCATATCCTGTGCTGTAAATTCTACCTCTGTTTGTTCGTGGCAGCTTCTTCTTGGGTTGTCCTCGGCCAACTGCTAAAACGAAGGACATATATCTTCATACAACAAATTAATTTGGGAGTTTTGAAGTAATAACTTGGTTTTGTTTGTTTTTTTCAAAACAGAAACATCGGAAACCTCTTTAGTTGAAATATACTTTTGGAATGTAGAATTATAAGGCATTTAAGTGATTTATTTAGTTCTTCTGATCTGAGTTAGGGCACTTAATTAGGATTAAGTAGTTTTTTTATCTTTAAATAGTATTTGGCTGAACTCAATTGGGGACCAAGGCCTTTTCCAAACTCCCCTCATAGTCGACCTTGGCTTCACCGTCTACCCATACAGACATAAACGGAGTCTGAACAGGCTTTCGACTAAAACATGATCATCAGAGGATAAATGTTCAAATCGTTACTTTTATGACTTAGTTTTTTCAGAGATCACTTTTGAATGGAAATCATCAAGAATGTTTTATATCATTGAATTAATGATGAATGGGCCACACAATGAATCCCTCAACTGTATATATGGTCAAAATTATGTAACTAGATTATAAAAAAAAAAATTACGTTTGTTGACTATAAATAAATCTATACCACAAACAAACTCAGCGAAAAATCAACTTGATAAGTTACCTACTCAAATTCATATTCATAAGACTAGTTGTCTTGTCACTTGTATATAACTAAGGCCCAAGCTCATCAAATTCGAAGCAAAGCAAACTGAGACATCCCAATTATGAAGACCCCAGTAGTAGTCCTCAGCCTCAGCTTAACCATCCTTTCCTTCGGAGGTAAACAAGCTTCTTATTTTCTTTACGTTTTTCATTTTGGCCAAACGATAGAAGCTTCTTATTAAGTGTGGTTTGTGATTACTGCATCAAATTAAGTGTGGTTTACTTTGCATGGCAGGTACATATGCGGCGACAAGTTTTTTCAAAAACAATTGCGCCAACATGGTCTGGCCAGGAACCCTAACCTCCGAGCAAAAACCTCAATTATCAACCACAGGGTTCCAGTTAGCATCCCAAGCTAGCTTCTTGCTAGACACTCCAGTGCCGTGGAATGGCCGCTTTTGGGCCCGAACTGGATGCTCCACGGACGTCTCTGGAAAGTTCGTCTGCGCCACCGCAGACTGTGCCTCTGGTCAGGTCACGTGCAATGGTAACGGTGCTATTCCGCCGGCAACTTTAGCGGAATTCAATATTCCAACAGGCGGAGGACAAGATTTCTACGACGTTAGTGTTGTTGATGGCTTCACCTTGCCCATGTCTGTGACTCCACAAGGCGGTACCGGAGACTGCAAGACAGCTAGTTGCCCGGCGAACGTGAATGCAGTTTGTCCGAGTGATCTGCAAAAGAAAGGGTCCGATGGGAGCGTGGTTGCCTGCTTGAGCGCATGTGTTAAATTGAATCAGCCACAGTACTGTTGCACTCCGCCTCAAAACACTCCAGAGACATGCCCACCGACAAATTACTCTCAGATATTCAGTCAAGCATGCCCCAACGCTTACAGCTATGCTTATGATGACAACAAGGGTACATTTACATGCAATGGTGGACATAACTACGCCATTACTTTCTGCCCATGATCTCACTATAGAAAGGACAAGATCTTTAATAAAAATAGGACTCGAGACATGTAATGTGTCAATAATTAGTCCGGCTCTATATTAAACGTTTGATCTTTAATAAAGGTAAGACTCTCGACATGTAATTGTTAGAGTATGTAGATCTAGGATTGTGACAAGTGTCACTTTGTCATTGATTGATGTTTGAATTAGTTAGTAAGCTGTTGTAATCAGTTGGAGCCTTAAAAAAGCTTAACTCTCTGTATTGTATAGTTATCTGAGAAATAATACACAAAAGTTCATCTTCTTAATTCTCTCTCTATTTCACTTTTGTTAACATGGTATTAAGAGCCATGGATCAATCTTGAGTTTTTCTGTTTCCGCTTTCTATGCCTTGACATTCTTTTCTAGACCTCCATGGAAATCGACATCAATAGCTGCTTCTTCCATATCATTCTTGGATTCTCAATTTCGTCAAACTGAATCAAGGTTTGGGTTTCTATTCAGCTTGCTATTGGGGACTTTCATTCTCATATTTGATTCAAGTATGTCTCAATAGGGCTTTGTCGCTGTTTTGGGAATTTCCAATGTTCTTGATCGATTGCTAGTCAATTTTGGGGCTTTTATATGAGATTGCCGATTTCAAGCCTTTGAATTGGGGATTACAAATTCATATCTGCTTCGCGTAATTCTCCATTGATTTGCGATTGATTCGACTCGCTGACTTCAATTCCATGTTTGCCTACGGAGACTCTATTTCCTCAACTATGGTGGATTTTAGATTATTAGTTGCATTCCTGCTATTTGGATCCTATGGATGTTCTTTTGGTATGTCTAGTGTTCATCCTCTATCTCTCTGATTTCAATAATTAGAGAAATACTATGTTCAAAGATTCAAGCTTTCTATCCACCTTTGATAGTTATTGTAGCTGCTCCCAAATCAAATATTGAATTCCTTGCTATAACATCACCTTCCTATTCTTGAATACATCACCATGGAACAAATATTGATGGTTCATTTGTTATTTGCTTTGTCAATTTTCTAGTGCATCCAAAATCTCACTACCCCTATTCTTGACTCTTCAATCCCACTTCTTTGGAGAACAAGAAAATCTTCAATCAATCAATCCTTACATAGTTCTGTCACAATTCTCTTCTCACTCTTCTTATCTCAGGGGACAAAGAATTTCCCATTTCTCATTCTCTTCTATCTCTTTTCTCCAATATCTAAGGCAACAAAAGAATCTCTCAATTCTTCCTCTTTCCTATCTCCTTTCTACAATCTCTAAGGGTACAACAAAATTTCCCAATTCTTCCTCTTTTCTATGCTCTTTCTACAATCTCTCTGATTAGGGAACAAATGGATTTCCCATTTCTTCTTTCTTTCCATCTCCTTTCTTTAAATTTTCAGGGAACAAAGAATTTCCCTCTTCTCTTATTCTATCTCTTTCTATATGTGGGGGTCTGATTACATAATTCAGGTAACGTATCGATTATTATAGTCTGGCTATGTATCAAGCATTTGATCTTCAATAAAGATAGAACTGTCCCCAATTGATAAGGTATCGATATTATTGTCATCAATAATAAACATATTGAGATGTTAACGATATACTTTTGTCAACTTCAATAAAATATCTATGTGAATATTGACAGTCCGGTATTTAATTAAAGATAGAATTAACGTCATGCACCAAGAAATTTGGAAAATATATTGCACACAGAATTTGTGTGAAATATATATTGCCCCTCTTTCTTTATGTTACAATAACAGAAAATTATGAATGATTTTATGTGAATGAATGGTGTCCACATGATGCATTGAGGTTCAGTAGCAAATGATGAGTACAATTACATGTCAAAATGGATAAAAACATCAACTTCAAATAAATCTACATTTTAAATCGTGTAATCTTCAAATGTGATTCAAAAATTTGATCTCTGTAAAATTATTGAGAATAAATTGCAATTAATGCATTGAACAAGCCATGCCCATGAAAATGGACGTCCATATCTTAATTGAAAAAGCTTGGTTCCTTAAAATTGAGGAGAAACTCCTTACCATAGGTTATCCTGATACTTTTCCGCGACATTGTACTCACACTGAATGTTAAAAGTTCGATGGCTAGCTAGAAGGAGAGGACAAGAGTCGAATAGAGCAAGTCAATGCTTTGTGTGCCCTACATAAAACTGTCTCAAAAATTTCCACACACAAGCCTCTGTCAAGGATCTTACGCCATCTTTATTGACATTATTAACATCATTTAATTCTCAAGTCATGCATATATAATAGTAGCTAGGTTTGGTTGGCAGCTTCTATAGGGCTGGCCTTGCTCAACTACGCTCAATTATTTTGTCTACTCACATGTTAACAAGGCACTCAATGAATATTTGTATAAATTCCTCTCCCCAAAATGCGTGTATTGAAAAAAAAAAAATTACCTAGTTCCTTCAAATCTTTGAGTTGAGGGACAATATATACCTCAAGCTTAACTCTTAATACTACTTTCTGTACCCATGAGGATGGGATACACATAGAAACTACAAGGGGAAACGTCTCAGGCCAAAAAACGGAATTACATCGTTTTCTATGTTTCAATGATACATTGCAATAAATAATCAATTAATTTTGTAAGTATTCATGAGCAACATACGACCCCAAATGAATCCATCTAGAAAGCCGACTTGTGTTTTAACCATTTTCTAAATGACAGCAATCATAGCCAAATTGGTGGTGGTCATGAAGTTGGTGATACTTCTGGACTTGGACATGGGCGGCTTGACTTAATTGCTGAGAACCGCAAGTCATGCAAGAAAAGATGCATTGATCGAAAGGCTAGGCGTTTCTTTTTCTCTCCTGGCTAGAGGCAAAAGCATATGCATGTTGGGCATTCTATAATTATAATTTCTTGGATTTTGTTAGGCTTTTTAGTATTGAAATATCAAAACAAGAGGGCAACCGTTTGCGTTAGGCTTTTTTAAGGCAAGGTTTTAACAAGGTCACATTATGACTCCTCCATCATTAGTGATTCTTGCTTAGAAGCTGATCTTAGTACCTTTGTATGTAAGGTAAATTTAGTCCACCCTATTTTGAAATCTTAGGTCCGTCTGTCACGCCCCGGTGTCAGCAATATTGTAAGTTCTAAACTCCTATGTGTCAGCATTTGTCAAGGATTGAAAGAATTGTTAAACGTGAAATCATAGATTTAAATAGTGCACTGTACTTGCATGACTTTTATAGTTGGTCGTAAGAGATTTCAAGTTCAACTCATATAAATAGTGATAATTATATTCATATTTGGTTTGATATCCAGTTATAACTAGCCGACGGAATTGAAGCATCGTGTAAATATGTTGTCGTTTCTAAAAAAGAAATAATTAAAAAATCATGTTAAGACCTTGAACATATCCATCACAATAAACAATTTTTTTGGTCGGAATGGATATCGACCTAGTAGATGGGCATATTGGTATCCTTACATGGTATAATTTAAGAAAAAAAAAAAAGTAATAGTAGATAAATAAATATATATATATGGAGCTAAAGTTGTACCAAAACTTTTGTAATAGTAGATAAATAAATAAATATATATATGGAGCTAATGTAAAAGTATATATATATGGAGCTAATGTAATAGTAGATAAATAAATATATATCTATTATAAATATATATAATAGATAAATATATATATATATGTTGTACCAAAACTTTTGTTCCGCAAGTTGTACCAAAACTTTTGTTCTTATGCAAGATGACCAATAAAATGTCATCTGGGATATGTATAGATTTTTAATTTTACAAGCGATATTAGTAGATTGAGAATTTGAACACAGGATCTCGAGAACAAAAGTAACTGCACTTAACCACATATTCAAAATCCAAATACAAAAGTATAAAGGTAACTGCACTTAACCATTCAAATTATAAAGTGCTTGCAAAATTTATAAAAAAAGATTATAAAAACATCCTCCGACAAATAATTAAGACCCCTTCTAGGAAGCTGTAAATCTTTTGATCAATCATTTAGTAGGACAGCGATCATAACCAAAAAGAACGGTGTCGTGGTCATGAAATGACTACTTATCGAATTGGCCTTGTACCTGGGCGGCTTGACTTGATTGCCGACTAGGAGACAAGTGCAAGTCATGCATCATGCATGCTCAAGGGATGCTTCTCGGAAAAGATACATTGATAGATGCTAAACTGACCAAAAAGAACGGTTCTTAGTTTGCATTCAATTAAAAGAAAAAAACACTTGATTTTTATAAATAAATCACAGTCTATAAGATTTTTGTAATTTTAATGAGTTATATTTGCGTATGTATGGAACTGTAATTTGTCTGTAAGGAGGAATGTCCAAACGCTATACTTTAATACCCAATAAAAACATAATATACTCTATGAAACGAGCAAGGCGTGAAGCCTACTTAAAGACATTTTTGTTTCAATGTAAACCTTCTTAACTTTTATCTTAAATATTTAATTAGTTTATCTTTATTTGTTTAGGCTAAGCGTTTATTCTTCTCCTAGCCAGGAGCAAATGCACGCATGGTGAACATTTGTATATAATGTTTAAATTTCTTGGATTTGTTAAGCTTATTAGTATTCCCATATCAAAACAAGACGGCAAGAACCGTGTTATAGATGAAATCGAATTGATTTGCAGAGTTCAAATAATGTTTATTGTTCACTTGATATTGAAAAGGACAGTAACTTATTAGGAATCGATGATTTCATTGACAGTGTCGTACGTCGGCAAAATTTCACTTCAATAATCCTTAATAATAGAAAGGGAAAAAAAGGAACAATTGCTCAAGAGTTGTAAAGATAAATTTTGGAATGTGACATGAATTTTATAACTTAAATGATATAATATAGGGTTAATTTCAATTTAGACTCTGAAGTCTTATGCTTAAGGTCTGTTTGTCCCTACACTCTCAATTTTAATGATTATATACCCTAAGCTTTTCAATTTTTTGCAATTGGGTTTCGGCATTAACCTTAACGTTAATTGCGGAGGGACCCACGGTCAATTTTTTTTGAATTTGCTGCTCATATCCTAATTGAAAATCCCCTCGTATAAATAATTAATTTTCGTAGAATTGTTTGCATATAAAAATTAAGTTACACGTTTCATTTAATTTGCAGGGACCACCCGGAACATTTTTCATTCTGGAGTTTACAAAGGAGACATGATCAGACACTTGTCTTTGTGGAAGATTACTAATATTGCAACAATTTCTCCACAAAGACACTTGTCTTTGTTGTACGAAATCTTTTGTAGTTTTTGTGGAATTATATATTTACCTCGGAAAATTTTCACTAGCTAGTGGAGAGGAAATGCATGTAGCTAGCTACTCATTGACTTGGAAGAAACTATCAGATATTGCACGGAGTGCCTTTCTTGAGACTTTGACTCGATCTATAAAGAGGGCACCTCACAAGTTGTAAAGGCTGTGCCTTTCCTTCATACCTACTTGATTTTCGATCTGATTCGCGCAATGGCCAAGACACATTTAGCTGGCAAAAGCCCTTCCATTGTTTCCATAATGCCACTTTTTGGGCTGCTAATGGCTAGCCTTACCACAACTGGTCTCTCTCTCTCTCTCTCTCTCTCTCTCTCTCTCTCTCTCTCTCTCTCTCTCTCTCTCTCTCTCTCTCCACAAAGTAAAAATTTAGACAGGTTATAATTCCACACATGCTATATATGCATGAGAGATGGGAATTATTACTACTACGCCTAGTCCTGTTTTTCTGTTTAATATTCGTATTATATATATATGTGTATTTTTTTTAAATACTTTCGTTTTCTACACATGTAAAGACTCAGTAAAATAGACATTTTTTTAAAATCAAATGTACAATATTTGTACGTACGAATTTTTCAAGTTTAATACACGTGTTTTTATAAAATTTTCAATAATACAATACAAAATTCACATATTATACACGTATTTTTCACAATATATTGAATAAAAATAATATATATTAAAATAATATAAATAAATTATATTAAAATATTATTCAATAGCCAAACTTTTCATTTGTATTTTATAAAAAATTTGCTAAATAAAACACGTACATATGATTCTTTTTTTTATGATATGAATAAACAATACCTTTTAAGCAATAATATGCATGCCTACCAATTCTATATTTTGTTACCAAAATAACCCTAGTACTGCCAAATAATTTGTCATAGCTTCTCCAAATATCAAGGGCTGCAATGCTTCTTTCTCAGTGTTAGACTAAAAATTGCAAAGCCATTTCTTCTTCTTTCTCTCTTTTTTTTTTTTTTTTTCTTCTTCTGTATTTGATGCTATGAAAATAACTAAGTTCATAATTCTTGATACAGGAGCAAATATTGGTGTTTGTTATGGAACACTTGGAGACAACTTACCTTCCGCACAAGAAGTAATCTCTATGTACAACCAATATAGCATCCAAAAAATGAGGCTCTATGATCCTAACCCACAGGCTCTTCAAGCCCTTAGAGGCTCCAATATTGAGCTCATGCTCGATGTACCCAACGAAGGCCTTAAAGACATCTCTTCTAGCCAAGCCAGTGCAGATTCTTGGATCCAAAGTAATGTCATAACCTACGGAAATGACAATTTCAAATACATCGTGGTTGGGAACGAAATAGATCCCACAGGTCCATTAGCCCCGTTTGTTGCCTCTGCAATGGAAAATATTCAAAAAGCAGTTTCTGCCGCCGGTCTTGCAACCCAAATTAAAGTCTCCACCGCGGTTTACACCGCGATTCTCAACGAATCCTACCCGCCATCAAAAGCCTTCTTCAACCCTGAATATCGACAGTTTCTTGATGCTATCATTGCTTTTTTGGTGGCCAATCAATCTCCATTTCTGGTTAATGTGTACCCATATTTTAGTTATGTTCAAAATCGTCAGACTATGGGTATGGACTATGCACTTTTTACATCTCCGTCAGTTGTGGTACAGGATGGTCAGCTTGGGTATCAAAATCTGTTTGATGCAATTTTGGATGCAGTTTATGAAGCATTAGAGAAAGCCGGAGGCGGTTCTTTGAAACTTGTCGTATCGGAAAGTGGTTGGCCCTCGGCGGGTGGCGATGGCGAAGTGACCACAAAAGAGAATGCGAGAACTTACAACTCAAATTTGGTTAAGCATGTGAAGGGCGGGACTCCGAAGAGACCTGAAAGCCCTGTAGAGACTTATATCTTTGCCATGTTTAATGAGGATCAAAAAACAGGGCCGGCGATTGAGAAACACTGGGGACTCTTTTTCCCCGACAAAACTCCGAAATATTCCATTGATTTCAATTAAGAATGTGAACTCAGTGTATCCTGAGATCAAGGGAGCTTTCGTATGGAATTTAACCATAATTAAAGATTACTTGCAGCCCTAGAAAGGCAACCGCAAGACTTTATGTATTTGTCTAGAAATAAATGTCAATACGATGGCATGTTGTAAGGATAGCGGTTTTACCATATTTGATTACTTTTTATACCACAAGTTTACATATTGCAGTATTTTATCTCAAATGGGTTTGAATTCGGAATCTTTTTCAACATTGGAAGAGAAAATACAAACTAAACTAAGAGCTAGTTCGTCTCTATTGCAATAATTAAAAATGAATTTGCATATGCAAGTAGCAACTAAACCCAAAGATACAATGACAGCTGTAAATTGTAATGCGTCAAACTACCAAAGAATACATAAAATTATATAATTCGTACAATCTCTTATTATATGAGCTGTTTTTTTGAGTATAAGGGTACTTGTGACAAAAGAAAATCTTTTAGTATTGGCAACCACAACTTCCCTTTTTATTGTCACAATAAACTTATCTACTTGTGACCAAGGTCTAAAATATCGATGATATCGGAAATATCGGTAGTCCAAAAATATGGAAATTTCGATGGAAATATCGGGATATTATCGATATCGATAAAAATTGAATAAAAACCACGGAAATTGTAAGAAAAACTTGGAAATTTTTATTGAAACTTTGGAGAATGTCTATTTAGTCAATTATCTTTGAGTTTATCACAAACAATTAGAAGGAAATGCATTGCGTGATGGATTTAACTAATTTAAGTTGATTATACAGCAAGCGGGCAAACACTATGAGTGTAAAAAATATGTAATAATTAATGAAAAAAGATTAAATACACCGTAATCATTCATATATAATGATTTACTATAATATTTTACACTTTATACATTGCATGGTAAGATACATGAATGACTTAGTACCACATAGAGTTCCTACGAGGTTCAAATTTTTCACTATCTTCATCATCTCTATGTGTAGAGTAAGTGTATTGTGAAGAGTAGTCATCAAATGATAAATCCCCAAAATAGTTTTGCATGTAATTGTTAACATACCACCCATATAAATATAAATATTTTAGCATATTATCACAAAAACATAAGTGATATGGTGTTTGGAGGAGTAAAATGGGAGGGGTTCATATCCCCTTTCTGCTTTTTTCTCCCCTTTTTCTCTTTTTTTTTTAAAAAAAACTTTTTTTTTCCTTCACATCGATATTTTCGATATTTTAGCGATATTACACCGATATTTTGACAAAATATTGCTGAAATGTGAGCGAAATTATCGACATCGATATTTTCCGATATTATCGTCGATATTGTCGATATTTATACGATATGTACATGGATATGTTCCGAAATATCCGTGATTCAAAAAAATCGAATTATCGATATTTCAGACTATGCTTGTGACGAAAGAGAACCCGAGAACTTACAACTCAAATTTGGTGATGTGAAGGGCGGGACTCCAAAGAAACCTGGAAGCCCTGTAGATACTTTTATCTTTGCCATGTTTAATGAGGATAAAAAAAAGAGGGCCGGGGACTGAGAAACACTGGGGCCTCTTTTTCCCCAACAAAAATGTTATAAAAAATATATTTTTTCTCTTTCCGTAAAGCCAATACAAAACATTTATACTATAAATAACATATAAACAAACTGGAAAACTTTTAAGGTACAATGAAATTGAAGAAAAACAAATTAATAGGTAAGTGAAAACAAAATAAATTATAAATAAAAAGGTGAGTTTGGTATGGTGAAGCATGTCAAAGACTCTGTCCTAAAGCCTTTGTCGCCTCCCTACGTTCAGGTACTGATGGTCTACAAGACTCCAAAATACAACCCCTTGTACACAAACTCAAGATCCGCTATGAGCACATTCATAGACAGATATAGGTATCCAAGTCAAAAAACCATTGCCAAAATAATAATATAAAGTAGAGAATATATATAAAATTAGAAAAGGAGAGAATTAGTTTGTGGTATGTGATATTCTGATGGTGTATTGTGGTTGTTCAAATGTGAAGGACGAGTGGCCTTTTATAGGCACCTAAGAATATGTAACCTTCACCACAATAAACCATAAAATTAAGACATTCAATATAGAAATAATACCTGAAAATTAAATATGTATAACCCCCACAATAAATAAAATAAAACAGCCAAAAAATATTAAATAAATAAAAAGGGTCAAATTTTTAAAACCTTTTTAAAATTCCAACAGTCCCCCACAAGGTTTTCAAAATTTTACCATGACAAAAAAAAAAACAGTGAAAATATATATTTATATATGGGCAATATAATACTATGCAATAGGTGTAGGTGCCTTCCGAGCTTGAACCTTCACTTAGTGATGATAGTCTCCATTTGAGGACCTGAGTGTACAAAGTATTGAACTTGACACCTTTGACCAAACTTCAACGTATCCCACACATAGTATTGGTTGAGACTTGGATGCAGGGTAGCGTTATTTATGGCCATGAGCTAATCTTGATTCTCATGAGAATTACTAGTGAATAGCCCAATTCTCATAGTCGCGGCCTCACAACATCTCACACTTAGGTGAGTTGTCCAAAAGTACATGTGACTTGCACCCTAAGAGTTTTTGCCTGCTTCGAAACTCATTCAGGGATAAAATTCCTTCCTGACATCACATAAAATAGCTCTTTTGCCTTAGGCATGAGTAGAAGAATATCCCAAGGATATCTCCATAGTTTTATGAGTTCTATATGAGTCACACAGTATGGATTGTTTCTACCACATTGAACTTCCTTCATGAGATCGCCAATCACAGAAGTTCCTCCCTAAGTGACTCCCTTATGGGCTTAAGCACATCCCCCTTGACATTTTGCATTAATAGCCTCCTCCACGAGGCATGCATATCAGGACTAGCCTTCACAATGCATATATAAGGTCATGTCTTTATTCTTCATTTTAACGCGCTTAAACCTGCATGTTATTAAAATATTTCCTACTCTTGCACACAAATAATTAGTGGATTTCACCTCAGTATAATTGGAAATTATATACACATTGATATACATTGAAATATAACGGAAATCCCACTATATATAAATTCATATAATCTAAATACCTCTCAAATATTGGTACTCAAATACGGGTTTGCAATAGTCTTTGAAACTTTGAGTGCACCTGATGAAGCTATGAACAAACTACGCAACGCTTGATTCATTAAATAAATTTAATTATAAATACGAAGTATTTCAAGATACTTTTACTCCCTTTTTGAAATTTTAATTAAAAACAAATTAGACCAACGATTTTGAAACACTTCAACGTTTCGATTTTAAAACATTTCAACCGTTTAGCATTGGATGTTTCAATGTAAATTGATTAATGAGTAATAATCAAGTAATTGGTAATGAAACAATACAAGCTATTTAAAACAAACAATAACTTAGAAAAAACGTAGCCCACTTCAATATATATATATATATAATATTTCAATGGTCATTAATTAGCTTTTGAATACTATTAATAGAAGATTCTGAAATTTATTTTAAAAATAATTGTGCAGTAAAAAAAGGAACACACCAAATATCTAGCTTTAAATTGATTTTGTAATTAATTTGCTGGTTGCCGTTGAGCAATTAAAGATTTAAATCTCTTCCAAAAAGATGAGCTATAATAATAATACCACATAAATTAGTTCATAGGTTTTTTATTTTCAAACACTAGTAGTAATTTCTCAAACGTTAAAATTATAAAATATAAATCTACCAACAATATTTAAAGCAATTGAAATTGTATAGACAACATGAAAGCTTTAAACTGCATCTACTCAAAATAAATAATAATTTTCAATTTAAAAATTCAATACAAATGCAAAAGCTTCAGTTAAAGAGTTAAAAAGGTATTAAAGCAATAGCAGTACAGGAAGAAAATAACTTTGACATACAAAGGCTTTAGATTGTTATAAAAAAAAAAAATATATTTTTTCTCTTTCCGTAAAGCCAAATACAAAATATTTATATTATAAATAACATAAAAACAAATTGGAAAACTTTTAAGGTACAAGGAAATTGAAGAAAAACTAATTAATAGGTAAGTGAAAGCAAAATGAATTATAAGTAAGAAGGTAAGTTTGGTACGGTGAAGCACGTCAAAAACGATGTCCTAAGCCTTTGTAGCCTCCCTACGTGTAGGTACTGACGGTCTACAAGACTTCAAGATACGACCTCTTGTACACAAATTCAAAATCCACTACGAGCATGTTCATAGATGAATATAGGTATCCAAATTACAGAACCATTGCCAAAATAATAATATAAAGTAGAGAATATATAAATATATAAGTAGAAAAGGAGGGAATTATTAGTTTGTGGTATGTGATATTCTGATGATGTATTGTGATTGTTCAAACGTGAAGGAAGAGTGGCCTTTTATAGACACCCAAGAACATGTAACCTTCACCACAATAAACCATAAAATTAAGGCATTCAATATAGAAATAATACCTGAAAATTAAATATGTATAACCCCCATAATAAATAAAATAAAACATCCAAAAAAATTAAATAAAAATGGTTAAAATTTTAAAACCTTTTTAAAATTCCAACAAACTCCTAAATATTCCATTGATTTCAATTAAGAATGTGAACTCTAGTGTATCCTTAGATCAAGGAGCTTTCGTATGGAATTTAACCATAAATAAAAGATTACTTGCAACGCTAGAAAGGCAATCACAAGAGCTTATGTATCTGTCCAGAAATAAATGTCAATGCAATGGCATGTTGCAAGGATAGCGATTTTACCATATTTTATTACTGTTTAAAGCACAAGTTTGCGTATTGCAGTATTTTCTTTTAAATGGATTTGAATTCAGAATCTTTTCTAATAGTGGGAGAGTTGCTAAAATATGCGAACTGTGAGAGAATATTATTTGTTTGTGGGAATTTTCTGTGTATTCTTCTCCTTGTATGAGGTCATATTTATAATACAACGAAACCTGAATGGGCAAGTAAATAATAAATTCATATTTTTACAGTAGGAAATCATGAATTAAAGTAAATCAAATATAATTATAATAGGAATCCTTGGTGTGTAAGGAAAGAAAGTCAATGGTCCACAAGTCACCCCAACACTCCCCCTCATGTTGGTGCATAGATGTCGCCAATGCCCAACCAACTGGTCTAGTGAATTGTGGAACGCTTTACTAAAAATTGCTTTTGTCAAAATATTTGCCAATTGATCCTCGGACTTTACGAAAGGAAACTGAATCACTTTAGCTTCGAGCTTCTGTTTGATATAGGGTCAATCTACATCAACATGTTTGGTGCGATTATGTTGAATTGGATTATGTGCAATAGCTATTGCAACCTTGTTGTCACAAAAGAGATTCATTACAGATGTAGGTCTGTA
Source organism: Prunus persica (assembly GCF_000346465.2). Lineage (NCBI taxonomy): Eukaryota > Viridiplantae > Streptophyta > Magnoliopsida > Rosales > Rosaceae > Prunus > Prunus persica. The sequence continues at coordinate 8,965,627 of NC_034015.1, forward strand.
CCCAAGTTCAATAAGCAACCTCTTTAACCAAATAAATTCCCAAATTCCTTTGGTCATACCTTTGAACTCGGCTTCTAGACTGGATAAGGCGACCACTTTCTATTTCTTGCTTCTCCATGTAACCAAATTACCTCCCACGAATGTGAAGTAACCGGATGTCGATTTCCTATCTATTATATTTCCTGCCCAATCTGCATATGTGTAACCATCAATATTCAGATGACCATGTTTTGAGAACATAAGTCCTTTTTCGGGTGCAGACTTCAAATATCTAAAGATCCAAATAACTGCATTCATGTGGTTTTCACTCGGAGAATGCATAAATTAATTAACAACGCTCACCACATAAGCAATGTCTGGCCTATTATGAGACAAGTAGATCAATCTTCCTACTAACCTTTGGTATCTTTCTTTGTTAGTTGGAATTTGATCCAAGTATTCTTCAAGATGATGATTCTGAACAATAGGAGTGTCTACAGGTTTGCAATCTAGAATTCCTTTGAGAGAGAAATATGCCTCTTTATGATCGGGCCACCTCAATCCCCAGGAAATATTTGAGTCCACCTAGATATTCTTCATCTCAAATTCAGTAGCCTAATAGTCTTGTAGCTGAGATATTTCATGTTTATCATTCCTAGTAATAATCATGTCGTCAACATAGATTATTAAAGTTGTTACCTTCCCTTTTTGATGTTTCAAGAACAAAGTATGATATGAGTTATTCTGTCTGAAACCATTATTCTTCATTGCCATGATGAACCATCTAAACCATGCACGTGGTGACTGTTTCAGTCATACAACGTCTTTCGTAATTTTCATATTGTTCCAATCTGAATAGTATTATATCAAGGAGGAATGTCCATATACACCTCTTCGTGAGTTCCTCCATGTAGAGACATTCTTATATCAAACTGGTGAGTTGCCAGTCTAAATTAGCTGCGAGGGATAATAAGACTTTGACTGTGTTCAATTTTGCAACTGGGACAAAGGTTTCTTCATAATATACGCCATAAGTCTGTGTGTACCCTTTCGCCACAATTCTTGACTTGTATATCTCGATAGATCCATTAGCGTTGTGTTTTATGGTAAACATCCATCTAAATAAGACAATCTTTCTTCCTCGTGATAAAGTTTCCAGTATCCAAGTCTGATTCTTCTCAAGAGATTTCATATCTTCCTTTATAGCTTGAACCCACTTAGGATATTTAAACGCTTCAGTAACCTTAGTTGGGATATCAATAGCAGACAACTGATGCACAAAGGCCTTAAGTGGTTCAGACAGCTTCTCAGTGGATACATGATTCGTAATTGGATACTTTGAAGTCTTGACAATATCAGGTGAATAACAATTTGGTGGCTTTCCACGATTCTGCCTGAAAGGTAATTGGTATCTAATGGATTTATGCTCTAAATTCACAAGTGTAGTAGGAGTAGTTACCTCAAGGATATTCTTAGGAGATTGATCTGTTGGTACTGTTGAGTTAGAAGGAGGGTCTTCATCTTTATTCTGCATTATCTGTAGGTGTGGGACTCGGATCAGAAATATTTTCGCAGGGATCAGGTGAGTCAGACAATTGATCGTTATGAATGAGCGATTGATCGCTTTTCGGCAGATAGTAATCTCGTGCTCCAGACTCGGAACTATCGATCATTTCTGTACATAGGAGAATTTCTTCATTTTCCAAGTTGCTCCAATTCTACTCTTCACTTCGTATCTCCCCCTGAATCGTAGAATTGGATGATAGGTCAAGGAAGAACAGCTCAAATTCCAGAAAGGTCAGATCCAAAGTGACAAAAGTACGTCGGGTAGGAGGGTGATAACAGCGGTAGCCTTTCTGATGAGTGGCATAACCCAAAAAATACAACGAAGTGCACAGGGAACAAGTTTGCTACGTTGATTTTTGTAGAGATGAATGAAAGCCACACATCCAAAGATTCGGGGTATGAGTACCAAAACAGAAGGGAGGGATCTGTTTTGCACAAACACTTGTAAGGGAGTTTTAAAGGTCAATACACCAGAAGGCATACGGTTGATCAAGTGAACTGCGGTGACAATAGTATCATCCCAGTGATGGCGAGGAACATGAGGGCCAATTAGAAGTACTCAGGCAGTTTCAAGAAGATGTCGATTCTTTCGTTCAGCAACACCATTTTGTTGTGGTGTCTGAGGAAAAATAATCTCATGGATAATTCTATGTTGTTAGAAGTAAGCGTGAAAGTCATGATTGATAAATTCTCCACCATTGTCTGAGTGAAGAATCTGGATTTGAACATTGAAATGAGTTTTCATCTGTTTGTGGAAGGATTGAAAACGAGAAACACTTCGTCTTTATTTTTCAGCAAATAAAGTCATGTCATACATGTACAATCATCTATGAATGTGACAAACCACCGAACACCAGAAGGAGCAGCGATACGTGAAGGTCTCCAGACATCATAGTAAATTAATGTAAACGGAGTAGTACACTCGTTTGTACTCAATGGATAGGGCACACGGTGACTCTTGGCCAAAACACAAGTATCACATGTGAAGTTGGAGTCCTTGAAACCTGAGAATAGATCTGGTATAAGGTGCTTCATATAACTAAAAGACGGATGTCCCAATAAACAGTGCTATAACCAGATTTACTTTTGTTTTCTATCAAAGGGATGTGTCACACTGTTAGCCATGCCGGGACTGAAGTCATCTACATAATATAGCCCTCTTCTCTTAGTATCACGACCAAGAATCTCTTTAGTATGAATATCTTGAAGAAAACAAAAACTCGGGTAAATGAGTACACAACAATTCAATTGTTTAGTAAGCTGACTAACTGACAACAATTTATTGGATAAATACGGAACAAGTAAAGTATTAGACAATGAGAGAGAGGATGAGAGTGCAACAATGTCAGCCCCTGTCACATGATAAGTAACTCAATTGGCATTAGCAATACAAGTTCGTCGAGGTTGGGTAGTATTTAGAAAATCATCAGGATCAAACGTCATATGATCAGTTGAATCAGAATCAATTATCCAGCTCATGGAATCACTCTTATCCGAAGCATGGAATCCATAACCAGTATCATTATGAGTTGTATCGAGTTTTGTTCGATCTTAGAGAGTGGCCCACCAGTCGGGGTAGCCATGCAATTTAAAATAAGTCTCATGAAGGTGTCTCAGATCACCACAGTATGCGCAATCTCGTCCATGTGTCGGGGTCATTAGTTGGGAAGGCATAATTTTTGCAACGGAAGATGCATAGGATACAAATTTAGTAGGAATCTGGACCAGGATCTGAGCCTAAGTCGGGATTGGAAACTAGAGTAAGAAATTTCAAGATTGCCGCTCTGATACCATGCTAAATATGAGAACTATGAGAGAATATTTGTTTGTTGGAATTTTCATTGTATTCTTCTCCTTGTAGGAAGTCATATTTATAATACAACGAAGCCTGAATGGGCAAGTAAATAATAAATTCATATTTCTATTTACAGTAGGAAATCAAGAATTAAAGTAAATCAAATATAATTATAATAGGAATCCTTAGTGTGTAAGGTAAAAAAGTCAATAGTCCACAAGTCACGTCAACAAGAAATATAACTAAATTAAGAGCTAGTTCGGTTCTATTTAAGTAATTAAAAATGAATTTGCATATGCAAGTAGCAACTAAACCCAAAGATACAATGACAACTGTAAATTGTAATGCGCCAAACTACCAAAGAAGACATATACAATTATAATTCGTACAATCTCTTATTAAGACTATTTGCTCTATATGAGCTTTTTTTTTGGGTACAAGGGTGCTTGTGAAAAAAAATAAATAAATTGGGGGGGCCGGGTGGTGTGCGTGGGGTTACAGGTTACTTTGCAATCTTTTATTGGCAACCACAACATCCCTTTTATTGTCACAATAATCAATTGAAACTGATTTGGTATTTAGGCTGTTTTGTTGGGGAGAAGAGCCCCCAATGTTTCTCAAGCTCGGGGGTCTTTCTATTCTCATCAAACATGGCAAAGATGTAAGTTTCTATGGGCCTTCCTGGCCTCCTTGGAGTCCCTTCCTTCACATGTTGAATCAAATTTGATATAAAAGTCCTTGCATTATCAATTGTTGTGGCTGTTCCAGCAGCTGATGGCCAACCAGTCTCTGATATAACAACTTTCAAAGACCCTCCACCAGCCTTCTCAAGAGCAGCATAAACACCATCTAACATGGCATCGAAAAGATTTCGGTAACCAAAGTTCCCATCTTGTACCACAACTGATGGAGCTGTGAAAAGAGCATAGTCAAGACGAATGTCTTGAGTGTTGCCACTGTAAGCAAAATAAGGGTACAAGTTAACAAGCAATGGCGATTGGTGGCTCACTAGGAAGCGGATGATGGGATATAAAAGGGCGTTATATTCAGACTTGAATGAGCCTATCGAAGGAGGAAAGGTCTCTCCAAGTACTCCGGTGTCGATGGCTGTCGAAACTTTAATTTTCTTTGCAAGACCAGCAAGAGAAATTGCCTCTTGAATATTTCGCATGGCTGGGACGAGAAACTGTGCAAAGGAGTCTGAAGGCTTGACTTCATTTCCTACCGCAATGTACTTGAATTTCACATTGGCATAGTTTCTCACATTGTTTTGGACCCATGCATTTGCGTTGGCTTGGCTTAAGGCAATGTATTGAAGGTTTTCATTTGGTACGCCTAGCAAGAGCTTGATATTGGAGCCTCGAAGGGCTTCTAGAGCGGCTGGGTTTGGATCATAAAGTCGCATTCTTGGGATGTTATTTGTCTTGTAGAGGGCAACAACTTCCGCTTGGGGTGGTAGGTCATCGCCAACCATTCCATTACATACACCAACTGGAGCACCTACATTGAAAAAGGAATTTATATTGCTAAATAGACACACCAATTTGGTCCTTATGTGAGATTGATTAGGAATGCGTGGTTTGTTGCATGGAACAGTTTGGTCCTTATGTTTTAAAAATAGACACACACAAAAATGTCGTTATTTGTTGTGCATTGGCTTTCGTTAATCACGAGTTAGATGAATCATACGCTAGAAAAACAAAAGCTAAATTGGCAGTTAGATTGACAGACAGCAGTGCCAATTATATATGCATACCTGTGTGTTGTTTTGTTGCCAAGCTAGCCACCACCAGCTGCCCAAGTAGAAGTACTATAGAAATCAGAGAAAGGCATCTGCCAACTGATGACGAATTCGATTTAGTCATGGTCAGAAACATACAATTTTCTAAGAAATATTCTAAGTGTACGTCTCTCAAGGCTGCCTCTTGCTCCTTAATTTATAGAGATGAGAAAGAGATTTGCACCTGCTCAAGATCTCATTACAGGAGGGTCCAATTTCAACTGTCTATGTTGTTGCAACAAGAAATGTCTGTTTATTCCGTCTTTTGCTGATGCATTTTCGTTTGTGAGACTATAATGAGGGCCTTGGCTAATCATGGCAGGGCTCTTTCTTGGTTTGGTTGGTGGGATGAGGCTCCTGCGTTTCGAGTGGGATTTCTGTAACAAAGATTTGTTTTGTGTCATAACTATCGTCTTAGTTGAACTTTCACCATGAGGCCAAGCCTGACTTCAGGTAGTTTTGTTTTCTGGTTCTCCTTGTCCTTTTCTTCTTTTCATTTAATAAACTTAAATTAAATGTGTTTTTATTCTTTTAACCCAAAGTTTCTTAAGAGACAAACAGAAAATACGTGACAGGACGAGAAGATGTTGAGAGATATGAGGTGGCAAAGGAGGGTCGAACATCGCTCTCACGTACCTTATGATACAAGAAAATCACATAAACCCATTTTCGTCGATTTTCGTCCAAATACTGATAATTTTATATATAAAAATATTTCGCCAAACAACAAAGCTAAGTTAGTTTTTGAGATTTATTGCATGCATTCATTGAGGTTAACTTTGTCATTTGCATAATTTTTTTTTTAATGAAATCATCAATTTTTGGACAAACAAGAAAAGGGGTTTTGTGAAAATAATCTGAAACTTCGAGGGAAGTTCATGTAATTTTTGAAACCTCAGGGAATTTTGTAAAAAGACCTAAAACCTCAAGGTGTTAATGTAAATCTCTTATTTCGGAATTGTAAATAAGAAAGTCCAAGTAAACCCAATAAGGACAAGTCAACTATACAACATGGGGTTGAAGTCGTTATCATAATAGAATTACGAAAGCAGTGCTGGTTGGCATAATAGAAAATTGAATGGGAGTTAATGGAGTAGTCGTTATTAGACAAAAAAGATGGGAGAAAAGTAGGGGAAGTATTAAGCATATTCCTTTATGAAATAACCCACTGACATCTATATCTCAACCTAAGTAATGGCTTTTTTTATACATTAATTTATTCTAAATTATGGGAAGAAGGATTTGAACTCGGGGTAAAATGGGGAGCCCTTCCCCTAAGCCAATTTGGCTAAGCCCATATCTGCAATTTGTCTTTAACAGGCTCTTAACATAATGAAATTATAATGAAATTTGTAATGCATCAATATTGCCAAGAAATGACTTTTAAGTTACGGTATTTTTATAAGATTATTTGCTCTATGTGAGCATTATTTGGGTACATGTGATGTGATACATGACGGCCTATTTATTGTAGTTATATTGGTGGTTAGATTGCTAACCACAACTACACTTGCCTAGCTACTCAGTTGAAATTGATTGGGTATTTCGGCTGTTTGCTTGGTGAAAACAGCCCCCAATGTTTCTCCAACTCTGGGTTCTTTCTGTTCTCATCAAACATGGCAAAGATGTAGGTTTCTATGGCCCTTCCGGGCTTCCTTGGAGTCCCTCCCTTCACATGTTGAATCAGATTTGCATTATAAGTCCTTGCATTATCAATTGTTGTTGCCGTTCCACCAGCTGATGGCCAACCACTTTCGGATATGACAATTTCCAAAGACCCTCCGCCCGCCTTCTCAAGAGCGGCATAAACAGCGTCCAAAATGGCATCGAAAAGATTACGATAGCCACGTTGGCCATCTTGTACCACAACTGATGGAGCTGTGAAAAGAGCATAATCTAGACGAATGTCGTGAGTGTTGCTGCTGTAGCTGAAATACGGGTACAAATTAACCAGCAACGGCGATCTGTTGTTCACTAGGAAGCGGATGATGGGGTTCAAAAGTGCTCCATATTCGGACTTGAACTCTCCCTTCGATGGAGGAAAGGAATTTCCAAGCACTCCAGTGTCTACGGCAGTGGAGACTTTAATTCCCAAACCAGCACTAGAAATTGCGTTCTGAATGTTTTGCATGGCCGGGACAAGAAATTGTGCATAGGAGTCTGAGGGCTTGACTTCATTTCCTACCGCAATGTATTTGAATCTTACATTGCCATAGTTTCTCACATTGTTTTGGACCCAAGTATTTGCATTGGCCTGGCTTGAGGCTAGGCTTTGAAGGTTGTCATTTGGAACGCCTAGCATGAGCTCAATATTAGAGCCTCTAAGGGCTGCTAGAGCAGCCTGGTTTGGATCATACAGTCGCATCCTTCTGATGTTATTTTGCTTATACAGAGCAATAACTTCTGATGGGGGTGGTAAACGATCTCCAAGCATTCCATAACATACACCAATCTGGGCTCCTGCAATATTGAAGAAATTATAATGAGGTTTTATGATCCTGGTGAAAAGTTCACTAGATTTATACAATATAATTTGTTGCTAAAATGATCATGAATATATTCAAGGCCTATTTACACCAATGTCCCTTGAAACTACGGTCAAATCTCACACTGCTCTCTGAAATTCAAAGTGGCTCACTTACCCCGCTTGACCGTATTTTGGTGGCCTTGTTTGCCCCCCAACATCAACTCCGTCCAAAAATTTGTTAATTTTGACTACGTGACATGGGTGTTTTTGTAATTTCGTACACACGTGGACAAAATAAATAATAAATAATTTTTCAATTGAAAAAAAGTAAAACCCAACAGCATTCTTCCCTTCCCCCGCTTATCAATAACCTTGCACATGAAAATGAAGTTTAAGTAGAAGCTATTAAATTCTGTTTTGCACATTGTTTCCATCCACCCTGACCCAGACATGGAAGCAACACAGAAGTTCGTTGGAAAAATCAAGTAATTGTGTAAAAGAAAAGTATCAGGCAACAGTTCCCACAGATCTATAGTAAAAAAATAAATAAATAATTGTCAAATACGAGCTCTTATAGGTACTCAAAGCAGGTTAAGAATTATAAAAACTATGTAGCCTTCCAAGCCAAAATAGGGACGAATCTTGCGAGAGATATATACCTGTTGTTTCAAAGCTAGCCATCAGCAGCCCAAGTAGAAATACTATCGAAATCATTGAAGGGCCTCTACCGACTGACGAATTGGATTTAGCCATGATAATAAGGAAAAGATAGATATTCTAAGAAGTATTGCAAGTGTGCCTCTCCATGTTGCCTCTTGCTCTTTAATTTATAGACATCAGAGAGTGGCCTGCAACGACTAAGAATAGTCAATCCCTTGGTCAAGTGTTTGCTAATTAATCTTTTCCATCATTCTCTAATGCATTTTTGTGCTTAATTTGCATTATATTTCATGAGGGTTGCCTTGTTTAATCATGCTAAACCCAATAGTCTTTCAATGGCCTCAAATCCAATTTTCCTTTTATACAGGCAATAATGGGACGAACAATTAATCGAATTAATTTAAGACCTCAAGAACAGAATAAATACTCTTAACAACTTGAGCTAAAAGCCCTTACATCTCAAATCCACTTTCATACACTTCAAATATAGTTAATGAACTTGTGGTGGATATATATAAGACAATTGAAGCCTAGATAGTGGGTGAGTAGGGCCAGACCAGTCTATAGAGGCTGCGATCCGTATTGCTATTACGATTGACTTCCAAATTTCGTGATGTTAATAAAGACAATATAAATTTAATAATGGCATGCGATGAGATGGTATTTGTGCTCATCCTTGACAATTGTATGTGGAAAAATGGGACTCAAAGTTTGGTACATTGCATATATACCGACTCCCACTGGAGACATGATGACATTGTATTAACATCGTTTCACTCAATTATACGATAACATATTATTCCCCCATCATTTAAACAATAAAAAGTAACTATTAATCCGTTTCGTAAAATGTATAAGAGTATCTCCTACCGAAATGTAAAACTTGTTATACTTTTAAGGCTAAACAAGAACTAAAACGATGAACAAAGAATAAAGAACACAAACAATTAAAGTCCTCTCCAATATTGGAGTACATCCCTAACCAAAGGCTGACCTAACTCCAGCCTGGGGGAACATTTATGAAATATTAAACATGGTCTTATTATTATAGGTTTATTCCTACTCAAATAAATATTAGCCCATTGCACCAAATAAATATAGCCTACACATGCATTGTTTTTCTTTTTTTAATAAATTAATAATAGCCCAATCTAAAAGTAAAGTAAATAATAGCTCAGTACTCTATTTAAAATAAGCCCACTCTTGAAGCATATAGGAAATAATAAACGTCAATCCAATCCAAACCTATATAAATTTGATTAGGAGCAGAACTCACGCTAAGGCTCTATCAACTTGAGCTATTCTAATCGTACAGATATTGGGCTACGCCCACATAGAGCAAACATCAAAAAATTTCTTCTAGCCACCTAAAACGCCATATTTGAACCTTGAGAACCTAAAGGAAATAGCTCTCCTCCTCTAAAAAATTGTACCAACCTATCTTAGTGGGTTCTTCAATCTTGGTAAGTTATTATTATTATTATTTTTTAATATATATATTCAATTTTCCAATTTTAATTGTTATTGTTAAGTTTTTATGATTTAGGGTTTAAGTGAAAACTTTTGGAGATTGTTGATATATGTTTTATTTTTACAACTTGAATTATTAATTAGCATATATGATTTTTAATGTCTAGTATTTTTGGGGAACTTATTGTGTCTTGTTGATAAAGCAAAGGATGCATCTAATAGAGAGCAAATGGCCATTGTTTTAAGATTTGTTGATCAGGATAGTTTTGTATGAGAACGTTTTTTTGAGATTGTTTGGTATTTATTTATATTTTGTACTTCTTTGTATTATATTTGCTCGCATTGTAGCTTTGTTTGATTTATAAAATTTTATTTACATTTTTGTTTCAAGAGAAAAAAGGATTATAATATATCTCCTCTATAAAATAAAAAAAATTTAACCTACCCCAATAAAAATTCCTAGATCTGCCATTGTCCCTATCCAACGGAAGCTTCTTATTAATTACCAAAGAAATACAAGAGAACTCACAAACCCAACAACTCTCAAGTACACAAACAGATGCCTCTCAAACTTATATATACACTGCTCCTAAGGTCATCTTTTATACTAATAGATGACATAGGTTACAACCAAACCCTATTATACATAGGAAACCAAATCCTAGACTAAAACTGTATCCTAATCAAACTAGGAAATTAAGCCAATATTAGTTTGCGTCCAAGCTAACCCAAAAACCTACAGCCTTCCTTTTCCTATATTGATATATATATATATATATTTTTTAGTTTAGGCACATATTGATTTTGTGCCAATTCCAACAAACTCCACCTTAGCATGAAATCCATACTGAGATATTACACATAGCAGCATCCGTTGCTCGATCATATTGCAAGATCTAACTTGCTTCACATGCACTAAATTCAAGCAGTGCTTGAACTTTGTTACACCTACCACCTTAGTTAACATATCAATGGGATTATCTACCGTAGAAATTTTCTTGATACGAATTTCATCTTAAGCTATCACTTCTTGAATAAAGTGATATCTCACATCTATATGTTTGGTCCTCGCATGATGTACCTGATACTTTGCCAAGTAAATGGCACACTGACTATCACAATACACATCCAACTTGTGTTGATTAACACCCAAATCTTCTATCAACCCTAACGTCCAGATTGCTTCCTTAATGGCCTCAGCCATTGCCATATATTCAGCCTCTGTGGTTGATAATGCAACAGTTGGTTGTAATATTGATCTCCAACATATAGGACCTTTTGCCATAATAAACACATACCCTATTGTGGACCTTCTTTTATCTTAATCACTAGCAAAATCAAAGTCCACATATCCAATTGAGAACTTTTCAACTCCTTCGCAATTCTTCTCAAAACAAATTCCTGTCTCCCTTGTTCCATGAAGATATCTTAGTATCCATTTAGCAGCCTCCCAGTGCACCTTTCCAGGATTGTGTATCAATCTACTAACAATTCCAACTACATGAGCAATATCGGGGCGAGTGCATACCATAGCATACATCAACCTCCCACACCAAACTAGAATAAGGAACATCTTTCATCTTGATGTTTTCTTCCTCAGTTTTAGGGCATAGTTGAGTACTCAATTTAAAATGAGGAGATAATGGTGTACTTACAGGTTTGGTTTCCTTATTAATTTCAAATTTGTGCAGCAACTTTTCAAGGTACTATTTCTCCGATAAATACACCAGCCCCCTCTTCCTATTTCTCCGATAAGTCCTTGCATTATCAATTGTTGTGGCTGTTCCAGCAGCTGATGGCCAACCAGTCTCTGATATAACAACTTTCAAAGACCCTCCACCAGCCTTCTCAAGAGCAGCATAAACACCATCCAACATGGCATCGAAAAGATTACGATAACCAAAGTTCCCATCTTGTACCACAACTGATGGAGCTGTGAAAAGAGCATAATCAAGACGAATGTCTTGAGTGTTGCCACAGTAAGCAAAATAAGGGTACAAGTTAACAAGCAATGGCGATTGGTGGTTCACTAGGAAACGGATGATGGGATGTAAAAGTGCGTTATATTCAGACTTGAAAGAGCCTATCGAAGGAGGAAAGGTCCCTCCAAGGACTCCGGTGTCGATGGCTGTCAAAACTTTAATTTTATTTGCAAGACCAGCAAGAGAAATTGCCTTTTGAAGTTTTTGCATGGCTGGGACGAGAAACTGTGCAAAGGAGTCTGAAGGCTTGACTTCATTTCCTACGGCAATGTACTTGAATTTCACATTGGCATAGTTTCTCACATTTTTTGGAACCATGCATTTGCGATGGCTTGGCTTGAGGCAATGTATTGAAGGTTTTCATTTGGTACGCCTAGCAAGAGCTTGATATTGGAGCCTCGAAGGGCTTCTAGAGCGGCTGGGTTTGGATCATAAAGTCGCATTCTTGGGATGTTATTTGTCTTGTAGAGAGAAACAACCTCTGCTTGGGGTGGTAGGTCATCGCCAACCATTCCATTACATACACCAATTGGAGCACCTACATTGAAAAAGGAATTTATATTGCTTATATGTGAAATTGATTAGGAATGCGTGGTTTGTTGCATGGAACAGTTTGGTCCTTACCTTCTAAAAATAGACACACACAAAAATGTCGTAATTTGCTGTGCATTGGCTTTCGTTAATCACGAGTTAGATGAATGATACGCTAGAAAAACAAAAGCTAAATTGGCAGTTACATTGACAGAGGTGCCAATTATATATGCGTACCTGTGTGTTGTTTTGTTGCCAAGCTAGCTGTGGGAGCATATATTTTCGTCTCCAATCAGGGTACGCCACGTGGAAAAAAAGATTATCTATTAAATTAATTAATTAAACCAGTTTATCTGGCTAATTAATTAATTGGGATAAATATCTTAATTAATATGATATTATCTTTATTTAAAGAGATAATATCATTAATTAAGATATTATCCTAATAAAGAGAAGATAATATCATTTAATTCAGATATTATCTTCTTAACAGATAATATATTTAATTCGGATATTATCAAAGATGACTCGATCCCTACGAAACCCTAGCCCCGAGGCTCCTATAAATAGACGACCTCATTCATCATTCAAGGGACATCTAAACTTACTCCTTATACCCGAGAAAAATACCCGAAGCTCTCTCTCCCTCTCCACTCTCCATATTTTCTCCCTACGGCTCCGGCCACCACACACGGCTCCGGCCACCCGGTTTACACCCTACATAAAACTCTGTACCCTTTGCTTAGCTATTGTTTTCCTACAAACACTCGAACTAACTTAGGCATCGGAGGGCCTTTGGCCAACACCCCTCGGGTGTGGTCTATTTACTCCAGTCTTTTTTACAGGAATTGAGGAAGAGAGAGAAGGAAGATCGAAGGTTGAAGGATCTAGAAACGAATATTCTCCCGTGAGATTATTTGCACAAGCACTAGCCACCACCAGCTGCCCAAGTAGAAGTACTATGGAAATCAGAGAAATGTTGGAGTTTCAAGAAGATGTCTATTCTTTCGTTTAACAACACCATTTTATTACGGTGTATGAGGACAAGTCATCTCATGGATAATTCCATGTTGTTGGAAGTAAGCCTGAAAGTCATGATTGACAAATTCTCCACCATTGTCTAAGCGAAGAATCTGGATTTGAGCATTGAACTGAGTTTTCATCTGTTTGTGGAAGGATTGAAAACGGGAAAACACTTCATTTTTATTCTTCAGCAAATAAAGTCATGTCATCCGTGTACAATCATCTATGAATGTGACAAACCACCGAACACCAAAAGAAGCAGTGATAGGTGAAGGTCCCCAGACATCATAGTGAATTAACGTAAACGGAGTAGTACACTTGTCCGTACTCAACGGATAAGGCACACGGTGACTCTTGACCAAAATACAAGTGTCACATGTGAATTCGGAGTCCTTGAAACTTGAGAATAAATCTGGTATAAGATGCTTCATATAACTAAAAGGCGGATGTCCCAATTAACAGTGCCACAACCATATTTGCTTTTGTTTGCTAATAAAGGGGTGCGTCACACTGTAAGCCATGCCAGGACTGAAGTCATCTGCATAATATAGCCCCTCTCTCTTAGTACCACGACCAAGAATCTCTTTAGTGTGAATATCCTGAAGCAAATAAAAACTCGAGTAAATGAGTACACAACAATTCAATTGTTTAGTAAGCTGACTAACTGACAAAAATTTATTGGATAAAGACGGAACTAGTAAAGTATCAGACAGTGAGAGAGAGCAAGAGAGTGCAACAGTGCCAGCCTCTGTCACATGATAAGTAACTCCATTGGTGTTAGCAATACAAGTTCGTCGAGGTTGGATAGTATTCAGAAAATCATCAAGATCAAACGTTATATGATCAGTTGCACATGAATCAATTATCCAACTCGTGGAATCACCCTTATCCGAAGTATGGAATCCATAACCAGTATCATTACGGGTTGTATCGGGTTTTGTTCGATCTTTAAGAGTGGCCCACCAGTCAGGGTAGCCATGCAATTTAAAACAAGTCTCATGAGGGTGTCTTAGATCACCACAATATGAGCAATCACGTCCATGTGTCGGGGTCATTAGTTGGGAAGACATAATTTGTGCAGTGAAAGATGCATAGGATACAAGTTTAGTAGGAATCTGGATCAGGATCTGAAAATGTGTCGGGGTTGGAAACTAGAGTAAGCAATTCCAAGATCGCCGCTCTGATACCATGCAAAAATATAAGAACTATGAGAGAATATATGTTTGTGGGAATTTTCTGTGTATTCTTCTCCTTATAGGAGGTCATATTTATAATACAACGAAACCTGAATGGGCAAGTAAATAATAAATTCTTATTTCTATTTACAATAGGAAATCAGGAATTAAAGTAAATCAAATATAATTATAATAGGAATCATTGGTGCGTAAGAAAAGAAAGTCAATGGTCCACAAGTCACGCCAATAAAAAATACAACTAAATTAAGAGTTAGTTCGTTTCTATTGAAGTAATTAAAAATGAATTTGCATATGCAAGTAGCGACTAAACCCAAAGATACAATGACAACTGTAAATTGTAATGCGTCAAACTACCAAAGAAGACATATACAATTATAATTCGTACAATCTCTTATTAAGACTATTTGCTCTTTATGAGTTTTTTTTTTTGGTACAAGGGTGCTCGTGACCACACACACACACAAAAATAACTTTGCAGGTAACTTTGCAATCTTTTATTGGCAACCACAACATCCCTTTTAGTGCTAATCAATTGAAACTGATTTGGTATTTAGGCTGTTTTGTTGGGGAGAAGAGCCCCCAATGTTTCTCAAGCTCTGGGGTCTTTCTATTCTCATCAAACATGGCAAAGATGTAAGTTTCTATGGGCCTTCCTGGCCTCCTTGGAGTCCCTTCCTTCACATGTTGAATCAAATTTGATATAAAAGTCCTTGCATTATCAATTGTTGTGGCTGTTCCAGCAGCTGATGGCCAACCAGTCTCTGATATAACAACTTTCAAAGACCCTCCACCAGCCTTCTCAAGAGCAGCATAAACACCATCTAACATGGCATCGAAAAGATTTCGGTAACCAAAGTTCCCATCTTGTACCACAACTGATGGAGCTGTGAAAAGAGCATAGTCAAGACGAATGTCTTGAGTGTTGCCACTGTAAGCAAAATAAGGGTACAAGTTAACAAGCAATGGCGATTGGTGGCTCACTAGGAAGCGGATGATGGGATATAAAAGGGCGTTATATTCAGACTTGAATGAGCCTATCGAAGGAGGAAAGGTCTCTCCAAGTACTCCGGTGTCGATGGCTGTCGAAACTTTAATTTTCTTTGCAAGACCAGCAAGAGAAATTGCCTCTTGAATATTTCGCATGGCTGGGACGAGAAACTGTGCAAAGGAGTCTGAAGGCTTGACTTCATTTCCTACCGCAATGTACTTGAATTTCACATTGGCATAGTTTCTCACATTGTTTTGGACCCATGCATTTGCGTTGGCTTGGCTTAAGGCAATGTATTGAAGGTTTTCATTTGGTACGCCTAGCAAGAGCTTGATATTGGAGCCTCGAAGGGCTTCTAGAGCGGCTGGGTTTGGATCATAAAGTCGCATTCTTGGGATGTTATTTGTCTTGTAGAGGGCAACAACTTCTGCTTGGGGTGGTAGGTCATCGCCAACCATTCCATTACATACACCAATTGGAGCACCTACATTGAAAAAGGAATTAATATTGCTTACATGTGAGATTGATTAGAAATGCGTGGTTTGTTGCATGGAACAGTTTGGTCCTTATCTTTAAAATAGACACACACAAAAATGTCGTAATTTGCAGTTAGATTGACAGAGGTGCCAATTATATATGCATACCTGTGTGTTGTTTTGTTGCCAAGCTACCCACCACCAGCTGCCCAAGTAGAAGTACTATGGAAATCAGAGAAAGGAGTCTGCCAACTGATGACGAATTCGATTTAGTCATGGTCAGAAACATACAATTTTCTAAGAAATATTCTAAGTGTACGTCTCTCAAGTCCGCCTCTTGCTCCTTAATTTATAGAGATGAGAAAGAGATTTGCACCTGCTCAAGATCTCTTTACAGGAGGGTCCAATTTCAACTGTCTACGTTGTTGCAACAACAAATGTCTGTTTATTCCGTCTTTCACTGATGCATTTTCGATTTTCTCGTATCTTTTGTGAGACTATAAGGAGGGCCTTGGCTAATCATGGCAGGGCTGTTTCTTGGTTTGGTTGGTGGGATGAGGCCCCTGCGTTTAGAGTGGGATTTCTGTAACAAAGATTTGTTATGTGTCATAACTATCGTCTTAGTTGAACTTTCACCATGTGGCCAAGCCTGCCTTCGGGTAGTTTTGTTTTCTGGTTCTCCTTGTCCTTTTCTTCTTTTCATTTAATAAGCTTAAATTAAATGTGTTTTTATTCTTTTAATCCAAAGTTTCTTAAGAGACAAACAGAAAATACGTGACAAGACGAGAAGATGTTGAGAGATATGAGGTGGCAAAGGAGGGACGAACATTGCTCTCACGTACGTACCTTATGAGACAAGAAAACCACATAAATCCCTTTTCGTAGATTTTTCGACCAAATATTGATGATTTTATATATATGAAAATTTCGTCGATTTTGCATATGCAATCATTGAGGTTAATTTTTTCATTTCCGTAATTGTTTTTAATAAAATCATCAATTTTTGGACAAACAAGGAAATGGGTTTTGTGAAAATAATCTAAAACCTCAAGGGGTGTTCATGTAATTTTTGAAACCTTAGGGAGAGTTTTGTCAAAAGACAAAAAACCTCAAGAGTGTTAATGTAAATATCTTATATTGTAATTGTAAATAAGAAAGTCCAAGTAAACCTAATAAGGACAAGTCAACTATATAGGCGGGAGAAAAGTCAGGGAAGTATTAAGTATATTCCTTTATGACACAAACAATATTCCTCTATCTCAATTTAAATAATGTCTTTTTTTATACAAACAATATTTTACTTTAATTTATTTTAAATTATAAGAAAAATGATTTGAACTCGGGGCAAAGTGGGGAGCACATCCCCTAATCCAACTTGACTGAGCTTATATCTGCAATTTATCTTTAACATCCTTAACATAATGAGATTATAATAACTTTTTTAATGCATCAATATTGCCAAGAAAAGACATAATATTTTAAGTTACGGTAATTTATAAGATTATTTGCTCTATGTGAGCATTATTTGGGTACATGTGATGCGATACATGGCAGCCTATTTATCGCAGTTTTATTGGTGGTTAGATTGCTAACCACAACTATACTTGCCTGACTACTCAGTTGTGGTTAAAACTGAAATAATTCCTCCACCATTTTCTCAATGTCTTTCTCTACTCTTACCTCTCCTCTCTCTTTCCCTCTCCCCAGATCCCAACCTTTCTCTCACACTCACTCCTCTCACTTAATCTGTCATCTTTCTCTTCACTATCTCTGACAGGACCCGAATCAAATTCCGCTTTGGAATTCGAGTCGAACCCTGTGCGTGTCCGACACTTGGCAAATGTCGAGCACGAAAGACCTATTTGCCCTTTTTCTTAAAATTTTGACTACTTCTACCGAAATTTCGGCAGTCTCCCCTAAATTTCATTCAATCCAAAACTTACACCTGTCATAACGAGCATAATCGTCCAAACAACCAACAGCCAGCACTTCAATAAACATGCCAAAAGTTCCATTCTCACTCTAGGGCAATATATCAGAGCAATTTTGATAGCTTACGGATCACTTAATTGGTTTACATACCAACATTTTTGAACCAGAAGGCGCGGAAGTCACGATGGCCCGGTGGTGGGTGTCTTGTGCACGCTACAGCCTGGGGGCGCAAAACAGTTGAAAGTGTGAGTGGACCAAAAATAAAGGTTCATAAAATATCTAAGAATATACTAACCCCCGGTGTAAAAATAAGGAAATAAATCCAAACACGTATTCTACATTTAAAGCATACTAAACTCAAGGCATTATATGTAAATCATATTCGAACTCGATACTTCTCGCATAAAAACAATGAAATCAAATACAGTTGAGTAAAACTGAATATCTAAACTATCTTGGAAACATATGAAAGCCAACGCAGTTACATATTTATAGAAATATATGCAATCGCTTTCAAGAGCAATAAAACTTGCATGAAAGCACTGAAATCCAATTTGCATAAAAGTGCTGAAATCAAACCTGCAATAAAGCAATGTACTCAAAACTTGAATTAAAGCACTGCAATTAATCAAAACTACCACTCGGATGTACCCCTGTAATTCCGTCAATTCCCCTGGCAGGTCTCGGCGACACACAGTCTATCCGAGCCGCAAATCCTGGCAGATACAGGGACTATAGTCAGCCTGATCCGCAATCCTGGCAGTCTCGGGGACACGAAGTCAGCCGAGCCGCAAATTCTGGCAGTCTCGGGACTGCCGAGCCGCAATCTTGCAGGTCTCGGGGACACGAAGTCAGCCGCGTCGCAATCCTGGCAGGTCTCGGGACATCAAGTCTGCCGAGCCGCAAATTCTGGCACTCACGGTCCGAGCGTCCCCGAAACTCGTGAGGCAATGTCAAGTGCACTGACAGAACTGTAAATAGACTGGATGTCCGTAGACATCGGTCCATCTGAGGGTAATCACCATCGCTGGGTACACACGGTGGTTAAAAATAAATATTTTAGAAAAATCTGATAAATCACTGTATTTGGCAAGTCTGAAACTAAGCTGCTATTTTCTCTGATATAAATCTCAACTCTGCTTTCTGTCACTTTCTACCATGTTCAACTAAATAGCATAGAAATAAAGATATTTGACGGCACAAATCATGCTCGGAAAACATTCGGTAAAACTTATTCAAAATCAAATAATGAAATTTACTCATATAAACTCATTTATAAAAACTTATTTATATAAAATCAATATAAAATCATTTATGTAAACTCATTTATATAAAGCATTTATATAACTCATTTATATAAAATCATTTATGAAAGAAAGTCCACTCACTCCTGGTCCAAGCTCGCTAGACCTCCTGACGGTCTCTCCTGCGGGCCTGTCTGGTCCCGGGTGCCTGGGTAAACCATCATGAATGTTTGATTAATAAAACTGCTCGGTATAACTTTTTAAGTAAAACTCTGACCTCCGACTTCTAGAAGTGCGTGCACTAACTTTAAAGTCATTTTCTTGCCCACTTAGGTATTTCAGGTATTTACAATCGTCTGAAAAGACTCAAGACTTCATTAAGCGATAAACTTCCACCTTGGTCGAGACGGAACCCCGTGGGGTCCACGACCTCCAATGACCAATCTGAGAGTTCCTTTAAGTTCCTCACGTTTAAGGAACCATATCCTGCAAGTTTGGTCTGAAACTGACGATTGGATTGACCACGATCGTGAAATCATAAAATTTCCAAACCCTAGCCCCAGGGTTCGCGATTTCGGAGTATCCGGGACTCCGATTCACGATCCGTCGAATCCTACACGATTCTGAAATTATCTGGAACAACATATCCGAAATTGAGCGCGATCCAACGGTTCGGTAATATTGAACCCGGGAATCGCACAATATGGAAAATCCGTTCGGGGCTCAAACGGAATCCAAATTGAGATCCGCGAAATCCTATGCACTCGTGACAACATAAGGATCGCAACAAGACACAGTGCCACTGCACTACCCTCACCCACGAGCCCCAGCACGCGCCGGCAGCGATGGGTGTCTGAAGCGATTTCGGCTCGCCGGAAAAACTTCAAATCACGGCTCCAAACTCCTACCCTAGGTAAAACACCATATTTGGAGCCACTTTTGTTCTTAGACCTACCCCAAAACGTGGCCGGAAGTGGCCGCAAACGGAGGCCGAAAATCGGCTGAAACTTCAATCTCAAAAATCCGATGGCTACGCTATTAATCGATCTAATCCTACCCAACAGGCAGCTAGAACAGCTCGAGAGGTTCAAGATCCATACCTGGGGCGACAGAAATGGTGGCCGGAAGAGGGAGATCGGCGGCCTTAAAGTTTCGGTGAGTTCCCGTCGCTTTTCTGCAGTTTCCGGCCAGCACAGGCCGTACAGCCAGCCGGGAATGGTCGGAAAAGGTAGGGGACTCGACGGCGGTTCCATCGCCACCGGTCCCGTGGCCGGTGGTGCCCTGAGGCGGCGCCAGCAAGCTCTGGAAGGCGGCGGGCAGTTTTTGCGCGAGAGGAGAGAGCTGGCTGGTTTTTATAGATTCAACTTCGAAATATTTACGGTTATGCCACTGAGACTCTTTTGACCATAACTTTCTCGTTACAACTCCGATTCAGGCCCATTACGTGTCTACGAACTCGTTTCACCGTGCTCTACGTAATGGCCCAAATGGAATTGTCACCTTTTTCTTAATAAAATATTATGAGGGCAAAATTGTCTTTTCGCAAAATAAAATATTCCTTAATTATGAATTTTTGGTTTGGGATATTACAATCTCTCACTCTCACTCACTCTCTCATCTCTCTTTTCACTATCTCTCACTCTCACTCACTCTCTCATCTCTCTATCACTATCTTCTCTAATTCTCTCACACTCACTTCTCCCTCTCATTCTCACTCACTCTCAATCTTGCCAAAAGGTATATTCTCTCCAAATTTTAAATTTTTTTCATTAATATGTGTTTTTGGAGTTAGTTTTTAGTTTGTGTGGGGTTTGGGATTGAGTAAAGGGGAGGGATTGGAGTTTGGGTTGGATTTGTGGTATAACAATTAGGAGATTATGTCTTCTTTTTTTTTTGTTATTTGACCATATTTGTTTTTTTTGTAGGGAATCATCGAGACTTTAACGGCTAAAGTTGAGGATTAGGAAGCTATCAAAACATATCCGCCACCACTACCACCACAATACGATTGTATTAGGATTTTATTATTGTACTTTGTTAATTTATGTGTACATTTTGAATATTATATATATATATTGGATAATTTGATCACTACTTTTCATGTGTAATTTTATTTTGAATATATCAATTTAAATTAAAGTAATTTTAAAAAATCATACAATTAAATTAAATTTTAAAAGTAAAAATTCGAAAAAATTAATATAATTAAATTAAGATCAATTTAAATTAAAGTAATTTTAAAAAATCATACAATTAAATTAAATTTAAAAAGTAAAAATTTGAAAAAATTAATATAATTAATTTAATATTAAAGAAATAATAAAACAAAAATTCAAAAACCCTGCGCGACAAAATATTTCGTCGCGCAAACTATTAAATTAGTTTATTTTAATAAAAAATTATAAAACACAAAAAATATTTCGTCTCGCAAATATTTGCGCGACGTTAGTATTCGTCGCGCAAAACTCTAAAAATTTGGGCGGGTACCAAAAATGGGACGCGGGAATTTTTTATTTTTTAAAAAAAATTTTAAGACTTTGCGCGACCAATGTTTTTCGTCGCGCAAAGTGACTTTGAGCGACCAATGAAAAAACTTGATCGCGCAAAGTCTTTCTTCACGATCTTTGCACGACGGATTCTGCGCGACCAATATTTTTTCGTTGCGCAAAGTGACTTTGAGCTACCAATGAAAAAACTTGGTCGCGCAAAGTCTTTCTTCACGATATTTGCGCAACGGATTCTGCGTGACGAAGTTTCTGTTGCGCTGAAATTTGTGCGACTACAATATATTTTGTGCAACGAAATTCTCTCCGTCGCGCAAAGTGTAAAATGTAGTAGTGTTGCCTCTTGCTCTTTAATATATAGGCATCAGAGAGTGGCCTGCAACGACTAAGAATAGTCAAACCCTTGGTCAAGTGTTTGCTAATCTTTTCCATCATTCTCTAATGCATTTTTGTGCTTAATTTGCATTATATTTCATGAGGGTTGCCTTGTTTAATCATGGCTAAACCCAATAGTCTTTCAATGGCCTCAAATCCACTTTTCCTTTTATACAGGCAATAATAGGGACGGAGAATTGATTAAATCTAAGACCTCAAGTACCAAATAAATACTCTTAACAACTTGAGTTAAAAGCCATTTCGTCTCAAATCCACTTTCAAACACTTCAAAATATAATTGTCTGGCCCTCATCTCATAGTTAATTAACTTGTGGTGGATATATAAGACAATTGAAGCCTAGATAGTGGGTGAGTAGGGCCAGACATAGAAGCTGCAATCCGTATTGCTTACGCTTGACTTCCAAATTTCATGATGTTAATAAAGACAATATAAATTTAATGGCAAGCGATGAGATGGTATTTGTGCTCATCCTTGACAATTGTATGTGGAAAAATGAGACTCAAAGTTTGGTACATTGCATATATTGCTGACTTCCTCCGGAGATATGATGACAAACATTGTATTAACATTTTTTCACTCAATTACACAAAAACATATCCTTCCCCACGATCTAAACAATAAAAAGGTAACTATTAATCAATTCCGTAAAATATATAAGAGCATCTCTTATCGAAATGTTAAACTGTCATGTGGAGTTCCAACGGTTAAAGTGGAAGCACAATTTTTTCCAACTAAATAGTTTCTTCTTAGGTGGAAATGAAGGCTGAAACTAATAAAAAGTAACACTCTATAAACAGTCTATTCTTCTTGTTTTACAAACATGTTGGCTTTTACTCTTCTAATGGTTTACTTTATTAATACTTTATAATAAAATACCTCAAATATACCTTATTATGATCCAATACGATGCTTGCTTTAACAAATATTTCAAACCCTAAACCCTAAACCTAAATTCCTTCTTAAAACCAACACTAGGGATTGTTTCCCTCATCTTTGTCTTGAAAGAGGAAAAATAAAAAATTCAGTCAACTTAAACAGTAAGGTATGCTTCTCTCTTTGACCCTTTCCTCAACCGCATCGGTTCCTATTATTCAATTGCTACGTACGTACCCTGGCCTCAAAGGCAAAGCGAATAGAAATTTTAGCCAAGCCAATCCAATACTCCTGCAGAACTTGCAAATTTGGAATATTTTAGGGTTCTGATACAAAACCAATACAATTATTTGACGAACTTCCAGTTAGGATTTGGGTACACCATGGGTGCTCATCAATAAAAAAAAAACGGAAGAAGAAGAGCATGTATTAATCTGTTAATTTCTAGTTCAATTGTAGCCTTCCAACCAGGTCAATTGTAGCCCAGCTTTGGCCAAGACCAAATTTTTTGGTGGGCCCCATGCATGTGCTTTTCAAGAAGAGAAATTATCAAGTGTGGGCAAGAGCACGAAACATCTCGTGCAAATGCATATCCAACAGCCAATATTAAATGCGTGTTGACGTCAGCTAGCCATTAGGATTTTTTTTTTCAAAATACCCTTTTTAAATGTTATCAACGTACATGTGTCATATATGGAATTGTCTCTAAATAGTAGTTTAATTAAATTAACCAATACATAGTTGTGGAATGTATGAGTGTTGTACCATAGTTTTTCTCAAAATAATAAAATACGAAGGACCCTGAAATATAGCATTGCATGTCTGGAGATGGAAAAATTTAGCCTTACACTATTCTTTAAAAATTTAATATTTTGGAGGACTAAATTTATAGCCCCGACCTACATTTAACTCTATGACTAGAGATGGCCTTACAATCCTCAAATAAAACATCAACTAAAAAATATGGAGATTCCTCAAACCAAGAGATGACCACTCCAATATGTAAAGCAACGCGAGCAATGCGGTGAGCAGCCTCATTTGCAATCTGATGAACATGGATAAAGCCTTCTCCAATAATTTGTGACAATAAAAACTTAGAATCCACTAAATTAGTTATTATAAATGGTTACCTATTAGTTATCTTATATAACACATGTCAAACTTAGAAATAGGTGGTTAAGAGTATTGGTTATCTATCATGGGTAAATACTCTTAACCACTTCACACCTGATTTTTTAATATCATCATTCCAAAGAGTTCTTTGGTGTGGTGAAGTTGGATGTTGCATTTCTTTGTGCAATTTGGTGAGAGCTCAATAAGATTGTTCTTCAAGGGTATGAACATATTTCCTCTCTCCTCTTACATTTGAGAAATGTAGAGTCTTGAGCATGCCAACACTTTGAATCAAAAGATCCATGAAAGAGGCTTAGGTTAAAGCTCTAAAATCAACCTGTTGAGACCAAAAAAAGTCACGGGAAGCCCAAAGACATTTAAATCCCAATATAACATGTAATGTTGGTCATGTGTTAATCCAAGCTGTATTTTGGGAATTAATTTATTAAATAAATATAGAAATAGTGTACATGACATGTCAAACCAATAATACATTTTTCCTATATATGCCAATCACCTACCAAGCTCACATGAACCCCAAGTCATGTGGTTTACGGGGCTTGCACGAGGGGTTGTGGTGTGGAAGGTTACGGAAGTCCATAAGGCCCACGGAAGCTCTTGGATAATGGAGATTTTGGGCTAGCTACTTGGGAGCATCAAAGTCAAAGCCCATTACTTGGAGTTCTCCAATATGGGTGAGCAAATGAGATATTCTTTAAGCATTCCCTATTACTCACTGGAAACAAGCCAATTCCAACACTTCTTTTTACCCATAGGAAATAGTCATTTTTCAATACCTAACTTTACCTGTGGGAAATAAGAATGTCACAATGCTCCCTTTTACCCGTTGGAAATATACTAGTTCCAACACTTCCTTTTACCTGTTGGAAACCAAAGACAGCCTTCATCTTTTATAAATTGGGAGGCATTGCCCAGGCAAAACCAACCCCTCTTGGTTGCTGCAAGCCTCTCAACAACCGCAAAAATTCACCTTTCTTCAGCTGCTGCAAGCACCCTAGCAACCATCGACCAACATCTCTTGGTTGCTCAAGCACCCCAGCAATCATTAGACCACCTTCCTTCCTCCCTACTTTCTCACCCTTGAAATCCATCATATGCTCTATAGAGCCTCACCAAGCACAACCCCAAGCTTTTCCTTCCTTCCAAGCTATAAATACCATAGCCTTCAAACCTCAAGCTTTTCCTTCCATCCTCCTTCTCTTGAAACTCTTAAATCCCCATAGCCATAGTCACAAACAATAAATCATCAACACTCAAACTCAAGCATATCCAACACCAAGCCAAGCACATGCATTCTTATTTGCTAAACTTGTGGCTCTTTAGCTCCCACACTCCAAGCTCTCATGCCAAGCTCACACAATCTCGGTTCAACATTAGCAAGTCATCTTCAACCATTCCAAAAGCGCGACTAAGCATTTGTCAAGCTGTTGGAAATCTACTCAAGCCACCTATCCATCTCCTGACGATA
This sequence comes from Prunus persica, assembly GCF_000346465.2. Taxonomy (NCBI): domain Eukaryota; kingdom Viridiplantae; phylum Streptophyta; class Magnoliopsida; order Rosales; family Rosaceae; genus Prunus; species Prunus persica. The sequence goes on from NC_034015.1 coordinate 8,991,092, forward strand.
GTTAAGAATACGCTTAGTGAAGGGGCCAAGGCGTGGCTTTGTCCAGAGGAGCTGATGGCTACGATGGTGCTCATACTCAAGACGTCGGACCTTCTCAAAGAGGAATCGCATGGCAGAGTCGGCATGGGGGAGAGCATTGGGTGGCGACGACTTGTTGCGTTGGTTGGGTGGGGGTAGGTATGTTTCTCATCCCAGTCCTTAGGATTGTAAGCTTCTCAATCATCCGAGTCCCCCACTCCTTCCTAGGTAGGCAAGCGGGCAGGCTTCGGGAAAGGACCTAGGTGTGCCATCCTTAGATCGTCGAGGTCGACAGGAATAGGGATGGGCTTTGGCCGAAGCTCCGAGATGCGAACCCTACAATCCTTGTAAATCTTGGTTGGGACAGGAGGCCGATCCCTTGATGGGGAGATGTGAAGGAGCCATGACTTGGTCGCCTCTAGATGAAGGTGACCTTTGCCTTTGTCAGGCCTAGACTGAGTCAGGGCACTATGGCAGGAGACAACTAGCTGGTTCGGTTGGGTGCATTCAACACCCTGGGTGATGTCCTACTGTGTGAATTGATGGTAGGTGTTCTCCCATTTTCGTTTCAAGGTTCGGCAGTCATGCTCTAGTTCGGCATTCTTGGTTGAAGGTGATCATAGCTCTCCGTGATCTTGGCGACATCAGCATGGGGCCCGGAGTTGCGCGTCGACCGAAGGCTTCTTTCGAGATGAGTCCCCATGTAGGGTGTGGTATTGGGTGTAACACCCCGACTCCAAATTAAATCTCTTATTTAAATTATTTAAATTATTTAAGGGGAATTACAAATTTACCCTTGAGATAGGGGTATTTTGGTCATTTTCTTACTCAAAGAGATTTTGGGGCAGTGACTAGTATTTTTGGATAGGTCGTACTGAGACGAGTTTGTAGACACGTAATGGGCCCGAATCGGAGTTGTAACGAGAGAGATATGGTCAAAAGAAACCCCGTGGCACAATCGTAATTATTTCAAAATGGGATTTTTATATAAAAAAAATCAGATTTCTCTCTCTCTCTCTCTATCTCTCTCTCTCCCCGACGGTCTCTCTCTCTCCTCGAATCTTCGGCCACCTGCCGCGGCTACGGATGGGACTAGTGCCAAAAGGACCGGCTCAGCCTCGGCGTCACGACCCGGCCCTTTCCTGACATCGGCTGCCGCTCCAGCTGCCGGAAAAGGCGATTTTTGTTCGGTTTTCGCTCGAACTTCGCCGGCTCCGATCTCCCTCCTCCGGCCTCCATTTTTGGCGATCAAGGTATGGAAATTCATCCATTCTTCATAATCTAGCTGCCTGTTGGGTAGGATTGGATCAATTTTTAGCGTAGGTAATTCGATTTACGAATTGAAATTTGACCGATTTTGGGATCACAATTCCGGCCATCTCCGGTCAGTTTTTAGGGTAGGTCCAAGAACAAAAGTGGCTCCAAATAGGGTGTTATACCTAGGGTAGGAATTTGGAGCCGTGGTTTTGAGTTTTTCCTGCGATGCGTAATCGCTTTGGGCACCCAGTGCTGCTAGCGCGCTTGGCGGTGCGTGGGCGAGGATAGTGAAGTTACACTGTGTCGCGATGAGATCCTTAGGTTGTCACGAGTGCGTAGGATTTTGCGGATCTCAATTTGGACGTCGTTTGACTATCAAATGAATTTTCATATATTGCGCGTTATCCGAGTTCGATAGGTTGGGACCGTTGGATGGTCTTGAATTTAATATATGTTAATCTAGGTATTTCTAGGATCGTGTAGGAATTCACGGATCATGAATCGGAGCCCCGGATGTTCTGATTTAATAATTTAAAGTTTATGTTTTATATTAACCGTCAGATCGTGCGATCGTGAGCGATCTGACCGTCCGATCTGAACCAAACTTGCAGGAAAAGTGTCCTATACCTTTTAGAACCCATAGGAACTTTCGGATCAAAATTTGGAGGGCGTGGGCCCATTTGACCAAGGTTAGGGTAGTTTGACCCTTGGTGGACCGTGAGTCTCCCAGAGTAATCTCACCTTCCCAAGGGGATTATCGAGTGCTAGATTATTGTTGAGGTTTACACAATATTAGAAGTAAATTATAAATTTATATACGTTTGTAAAGGTATAATAGGAGTCTAGAATGTCAGTTTGAAGTGCTATATGCACTACCTTAGGTACCTCCCCGGATTTTGGTTACACTACAAGTACCACCCTGTGAAAGTTAGGTCGCACGTGGCGTAGGTTATCCGACGTGTCGACAAACCCCATACGTGGCGTTGGTTGTACAGGCGTATGGGGAGATAATGTGATATGATGTTGAGGTCTCGCGTGGCATAGGTTATACGGCGTTAAGACAGGCCCCATACATGGCGTTGGTTGTACCGGTGTATGGAGAGATATTGTGATAGTATGGTATGGTCGCACATGGCGTAGGTTATCCGGCATGTTGACAGGCCCCATACGTGGTGTTGGTTGTACCGGCGTATGAGGAGATATTGTGATAGTATGGTATGGTCGCACGTGGCGTAGGTTATCCGGCATGTTGACAGGCCCCATATGTAGCGTTGGTAGTACCGGCGTATGGGGAGATTATGTGACAGAGAAATGAAATAAGATATTGCCTATGTGTAGAATTGGGTTTTAAGGAAGAACTACGTGTGGCTTGATCGCTCAGTGAGAGTACGTAGGCAGCCTAAAGTTATTAGGTGTAGCCGCGGACATAGATGTGATTGTGTTAGGAGGTTAAAACCTCGTATGTCGAAATTGAAAAAGTTAGATGTTGTATGTTGAAATTAGTAGCCATAATATATATTTGAATTTATCGTTTGCCTTGTTTAAGGCATGAATTGATTTGCTAGCATGCTTGGAAGTTGAGAATCATTAGAAGGCCGAAGGCCGTTTATGTGAATTGCATGAAATTATATTGTGCATGCTGCCAGTTGTGGATATTAAATGTGTTTTTATGCAGGTTGTAATTTTGAAAAATGTTCAATTTACAGGGAAGACTCTGGCGAAATTTCGGCAGAAAGTCTCGTACCCTTATTTCATTTTGGGAAAAAGGGTATAACTTTAGAAGTGGACCCGACATCAGGGTGATGTCGGGAATTTTCACAGGATTCGCCTCGGGTTTTGAGAAATTCGGGGCGGGTCCTTTCATTGGGAACCAAGGCTAGCTTCACTCGACATAGTGGAGTAGAAGGGGCAGAAGAGACGACGAGGTCGAATGGGAGAAGGAGCCAGCAGGACTGGTGGAAAAATGGGATTCAGAAGTCGATTCCCACAGACGACGCCAAACTGTTGATGCTCTTTTTGGGATGGTCAACTTAGGTGAATGAGTGGTGAATCTTCAGCAAGGCGAGAGGGTTATCAACCTTCGGCGTGAAGGGGTCCTACAGAAGACAATGAGGAAGAAGCAATCGTCAAGCTTCGAGCACCGATATGGTACCTGCCGAAGGCTCTCCGATGCTTAAGTCAGTGAGTATATGTGGTAATTTTGGCAGAGTAACAGTAAAGGTGAAAAGTAGTTATCCCTTTTTAATTCGGCACTGTTCCCTATTTACAGGGAATGAAAATGAGAGTTTTGCACAAAGTTTCGATGCAGGACTTTATGCAGACTGTAGTGGGGTGACGCATGTCCGTAGTCTTATGTTTTGTAGTCGAGAGCTTCAGTAACTACCTTCGGCAAGCAGTTGTTGCCTCGGAGGGGCACATGGTGTTGCTAATGTTATCTTCGGTAGGCTTGCACTGTTCATGCTTCGATTCCTAGTGCCGAATGTACTCGGTTGAATATTGTATAAACAATAGGATATTATTAAATTTTACTAGGAATTTACAACGTAAAGGGTGAGGATTTGTATTAAGTGAAGGTAGAAAGAGTCACTCATACAAAGAGGTTCGGATTAATAATTGAAATGATGTTTTGAATACAAGAGAAATTATTAGAGGGAGAAAGGTTTCTCACACACTCTACAAGGATGTCATAATTCGAATTTGAGACCACTACAAGTTAAGATCCTTTTTTACTAGGCTGGATCCATTGGCTATTATTGACAATTAATTTTGAGTTTGTTCCTCATATCCTAATTGAAAATCCCCTCGTATAAATAATTAATTTCGATAGAATTGTTTGCATATAAAAATTAAGTTATATTTTTCATTTGATTTGCAGGGACCACCCCTAACATTTTTCATTCTGGAGTTTAAAAAGGAGACATGATCAGAAGACCATAACACTTTTAAATCTCCACCACTTGTCTTTGTGGAAGATTACTAATATTGCAACAATTTCTGCTAGTTGTACGAAATCTTTTGTAGTTTTTGAGGAATTATATATTTATCTTGGAAATTTTTCACTAGCTAATGGAGAGGAAATGCATGTAGCTATTCATTGCTAGGCTACTTAAGATACCTTTGCAATCACTTAATAGTAATTATGTTGCCAACAAAAGGGCATATTTAGGTTGTTCTTTTCTGTGATAAAAAATGATATTTTATTATTAATACTAAAATGGGACACGAGCCCATAGAATTAGGCGAGTTTCTTTATGCATAAGGAAAAAGTCATTAGACTAACCAGTAGCCTGCCCTCCCCTCACCTTGCCAAGGCGATTAGAGAGAACCTTTATCCCCTGATAGAGTACCCTCATCATCATTATGATTTGAAAACTAATAAGTTTTCTTCTTGTACATATCTTTGTGTGAGTTGAGTTTGTGCTATTATTCACATTATTCATTACGTTTTCCCATCCCATTACAGTTTGGTTTGGTATCCGAGATTCCGGGTCAACCAAAGAAAGTCGTGACAGGATGAGTGATACAATATTACCGAGCTTTTGTGATTGACATATGTATATGTGATTGAAATTTAATTCCTAAAGAACCTGGGGTTGTTGGATTAGCTCAGGACTTTGAACTGCTTTCAAGTGGTTCTAAATTCAGATTTTCATAGTACCTGTGTGTTAGTTTTTCCTTTTCCTCTTTCTAACTTTGGCCACTCAAAAAAACCTAGTAAACTTCATCTTATAAGTAGTAAATTCTGTAAATCCTTCGTCATTATATATTCCCCCTGGATACATCACAAGACATTTGGCTTTTGCCTTAGATTTCATAAATAAATAAAAAACTTGCCCATATATCAGAAGACACTTAGCTTTTATTTAGGGTTACAAGTACCCTTAGAACACTAGAGTTTCCACCCTTAATTGAAATCAATGGGATATACAGGCTGTTTGTTTGGAAAGAACAGCCCAAAGTTTCTCTCAGTCTCTTCTCCAGGTTTCTGATTCTCATTAAACATGGCAAATATATAAGTCTCTATGGGGCCTCCAGGTCTCTTTGGCGTCCCTCCCTTCACGTGCTGGATCAAATTTGAGTTGTAAATTCTCGCATTCTCCATCGTTGTCACTGTCCCATCCCCGCCAGCCGAGGGCCAACCAGTCTCTGATACGACGATTTCTAGAGAACCGCCTCCAGCCTTCTCTAATGCTGAGTAAGCCGCATCCAAGAGTGCATCAAACAGGTTTTGATACCCTAGCTGCCCATCATTCACTACAACTGAGGGAGATGTAAAAAGAGCATACTCAAGTTTAATATTGTTGCGATCGCCAATGTAACTGAAATACGGGTACATGTTAAAGAGTAACGGAGATTTGTTTTGCACTAAGAAGCTGATGATCGGATCCAGAAATGGACGATAGTCTTGCCCGAATGAGCCCTCTGATGGAGGGAAGGATTTTTCAAGAATTACAGGGTGAACCGCAGTGGAGACTTTGATTTTGTTTGCAAGACCAGCCTTAGAAATTGCATTTTGAATTTTGTCCATTGCTGGGCCAACAAAGGGTGCTTCTGAGGCTTTTACTTCATTTCCAACCGCAATGTATTTGAAATTGACATTGCTATAGCTTTGGACATTCTTTTGGACCCAATCATCTGCACTGGCTTGGCTAGAAGAAATGTCTTCAAGGCGCTCATTTTCTACACCTAGAATGAGCTCAATTGGGGAGCCTTGGAGGGCTTGGAGTGCGTCAAAGTTAGGAGCATAGAGCCTCATTCTTTGGATGTTGTATTGCTTGTAGAGAGCTATTACTTCTCCTGGTGGAGGTAAGTTGTCTCCAAGTGTTCCATAACAAACACCAATTGCTTCTGCATGATCGGATTCAAATATACGTCAGTTTTTCTTATTTTCGCTTTGTGAATAGAAATTTAATAGCATCCATGTATGCTGAAAAAATTAAGTACATATATACATACAAGAGACAAGCGAAAGCTTTTAGACTATCACTTGTATCCGAACAAAACAAAAGTATGCTAAGGCACTACAAACTTGGAAGTCATGCATGCATATACAAGGTATACATGTATATATGTAGTATATACTACAATTTAAGAGAAATTTTTGACAAAGTTCCGGTGATGTGCATGTTTTACATTTATATCAAATAAAAAATAATAATATAATAGAATTAAAGAAACAATTAACAATACTTTAAATAATAAGAAAAAAACACAAAATAATATATTCCCATGTTTTTCTCTCTTCCTATTTCTTGTCTATGTGAGAAAATAGACAACCTGTTGTGGCAAGGGTAGCCATTAGCAGACCACAAAGCAGCATTATGGAAACCATGGAAGGGCTTTTGCCAACTACATGTGACTTGGCCATTGTGCAAATTTTTGCTGGTCGAAAGTTGAAGTAAGCTAAGAAGGAAAGAGGCACTGCTTCTCCAAGTTCTGAGGTTCCCTCTTTATAGATGGAGCCAAAGACTCAAAGATGCAGTCCATGGTAATTAAAAAATTCCACCAAGAAATTACAAAACTTAGTATAGCTCAGAAAACGTTGCATTAATCAGCACGGTCCTGCCCGAAACACACCCTATTGGACTTTTCTTCCACAGAGACAAGTGGTGGAGACTCAACTGTATTTGTGTTCTTGATGTCTATAGTCTTCTAACCACGTCTCAATTTGTAGGCTCCACTCTCCATCACTGATGTGCATGTAGACTATGCAAAATTGAAGCTTTTAACACCATATACTTTATGCATATAGATGTACAGATTTTGATTTGTTCCCTCATATAGTATAAGAGTATACGGAGGGCACATATGGTGTCTATGATTGGATTGGATCAGATAGCTCACTCGATTTAAGATGTATATATTAAAGGAAGAAATTGAGGCAAACTTTCAAATCTTGTGCAAATTGAAGGTATTGGGCCAATGATAATCCCCACATACACACCTTAACTAATCTCTTTTAACACCCACACAATGAAAAATCCTTCAATTCTACCTTCATTTCTGACTTCAACTTAACTTGAATCTTGTGAGTTATCAATTTCAATCCAATTATAAGCACCAAACATGGCATAGGGTTTTACGTGTTCATAGTTAGTGTTTATGTGTTTTGTGTATATAGCTGTAGAGTATTATTTGTTGGGTGAGGATGCATTAATTGTGGACCAAAACTGATAACAAAAATTTCTGAAATAGATCTAATAGTCAAGCAAGCCATGATTATTAGTAATACAAATAAGAAAGAAAAACTCTAAGCACTATAAGTTGCATTGACTGACTTCATAGACTTGACTTAATGTGGTCTAGGAGTATATATGTTGCTCCTTTCTTACGTTTAAATGACTTGAAATATTGAAATTGATCGCCAACCACCATCTGATGGCTCATTTGGCATTTTAGGCGACAATTACGGCTAATTAGCCAAATGTGGTTTTTAGTAGTTAGTTTGGCTTCTTGCTTGTGGATTTTGCCACTGGTAGCTGTAATCATCATCCTATTTTCCTTGTACTCTTGCCTTAGATCAGTAAAGCTTAGTCTGCCTAGTCCGGTGAAAAAATGGCTTTGACTTACAGATCAGAGGTCTCAGATTCGAACCCCAATAGCATCCTAGTTGTGTGTGCTTGAGAAATGCTCATTCTCTGTAATTTAGACCATCGTTTTTATTCAAAAAATAATAATAAAAACAAAAATAAAGCTTGGCTTATGGACAATTTTTTTTTAAAAAAAAGTAAAACATAAAAGTATATATACATAAGACTTGCCCTGGTGCATTGTGAATCGAAGAATATTCCACCAGGTCCTGTGGGTTTAGACCAAAAATAAAATTAAAAAAATAGTGGGAAATAGAGAGAGTACTTCTAGTCGTTGAGCCAAAAATTAAAAGAAATACGGTTATTATAAAGCATTAGGATTTTGATATGAAAGCCTCTTTTTAGGACACAATTCTTGTCCATATTTACATAGTTTAATTTTAACTTTTTTTTATATACAACAGCTTTGTATAAAAGAAAAGAAATTAGAAGGATCCCGGTTTTTACCTCACTCCTCATTTCATATGGATAGAATGTGGAGGGCAAAACCTTTTAGAATTTAGAAACCACGGATGAACCAATTCACAACAATTATCCTTGACAAAACTTTACTCACCTAATAAGAAATCCGACTAACTTTATATAGTTGGGAAAGGATTAAGCCTCTATACATTTGGCCATTTTACTCTCAAGTCTTAACAAGTTGTACAATTGTATGTATCACTTTCTGCTAGACTCATCAGTCCTCAACGTTTTTCCTTTCTCTTTGTTTGCCGTTTACAATTTCTTCTGCGTCGATAATGGGTCTTCCCTATAAATCTCATCACAAAGGGGAAATCAACAAAAACATTCCCATGTTGTTCTTGCTTGGAGAATTCTCCAGGGAATCAAATCATGCTTGGTTAAACCCTAAAAACCACAGCTCCAAATCCAAGCTCCAAATCCTTCTTCAACCCCTTTACGCGTCAAAGAATCAACCTCCCATACCATGACAGCGTTATCACTGCCGTGGCGTTTTCAGCCTCCCCCACCTCCCCTGATTGCACTGTTGTCACCTATAGGATGCCCAGCGTCTTTGGCGTCCGTATTGACACTTTGCTTGTGGGACAAGAAACTTGGACCCGTCATGTTTTCATGCGAGATCCAAGCTTCTTCGGTGGTTTGATCCAAGCAATGTTTCTATTGTGTGCATCCATATGGAAAAGTAGGCCTTCTCAAATTGTTTTTTAAAAATCACTCTCGGCCCTAAGCCTCCTTCCTTTTAGTGTTTCTACTAAAAAGTTGTATGATAGAAGGCACTATAGATCCTGAGAGGATCCTCCTTGTAAATAATTTTTGTTTTCAAAACAAAAACTAAAATAAAACTAAAAGATAATACAACAGAGAAGGCATTAAAGATGGACATCTGATGCCAGAATTCACTTTGATTTTATATCAGAAAATGGGTGTGGGCATGCGCAATGCCTTCTGTCAGCTTGTATAGCAATTAGCTACTGATGATTTGTATTCAAAATCTGAGATACCTGCAAAGTTTCATCAAGATGTACGCTTCTCACAAACAATGTAGAAAATAAAGTCCAACTCATACATAATCAAGTTTCTATATACACGTACAAATGCACTGTGCTGCAATTTAGTTGTCCGACACACCAGAGCGTGGCTCAATTATACTTGCATATGAATCATGATCACTGTAAGGTCATGGATGATGGAGGGAACTTCCAATGTCAATGGACTGGGTCACATTTAGCCTCCAAATCTTTAATAGAGATGTTACCGCCTAAACAGGAAGGCAATCCATTGCAAATGTCATCACAAAGATCCTTCAAGCAGCATTGTGCCATCGGATGTAGCTAGGGCCCTCCAATTTCAATTTCACATTGAATAATGCTCTTCACTCGAGATCTCCGTAACCCGACTATCTTTCAAACATCATTTTCCTTAAAATTGTAACTGCCTTGTCAAAAAGCGCATCATTTTTGGCCAGATACTGTTCAGCTGCATGTTCAGTACTAAACACCTTTCGTCCTATGAGGTAACTGCTTCCTTCTTTGGCAATGAGACCATGCTCACAAGCCAACTGAAATACCTCAGATTCAAGGCATAAGCCTCTCCCAAACTGTATCCCCAGATCAGCCTTCTTCATCGCAGGTGCTAATTTATTTTTCACCACTTGCACAGAAATCCCAAGACCTGTAACCTATACCAAGATGGAATTTATGATCAAATGAAAGAATAGAATTCCTCAGACGGAAACAGTAAAAAATCTGGCAAGCAAAATTTTAAAGTAGAGAGTCAACTAAAAGATGGAAACTTCAGTTATCATATAAATTGAATATCCATAGTGTTCTGCATCTGTTTATGGAAATGTAAATGCCCCACACACAATGCATTAAGGAGCTTTTACCACCACTGTCTAAGTAGCTCAACCTAATACTAAGCAATAGAGTTTTTGATACATCTACATAATTGTCAAGTGAAATGCTCGAAAAGTGGCCCTAAACCACATTAACCTGTGGAGGAATGACGACACCATGCTCTCTTGGTGCTCAACTTTCAGGGAAGGACATGAGATTGCACACACTGAAATTCATGGACAAAAGTATGCTTCAATTGCAGAAGCAAACTTTTTATTTTACTGCTTTCTCTTTGCAGCCCTATTGCATTCCATTTATTGCAGCATTGTGGTACTCTTCTTTACCACTCCAACTGCTCAGAAGCAATGTTTTAAAGGGCGAGATGTTTTTGACCCCGTAAGGCGATGTATCTGCCTTTTCGAACATGTATTATTTTAATTTAAAACATACATAAATAATATAATAAAATAGTTCAATATGGGGTCGTTTGGTACACAGGCTTGGCTTGGACTGGCTTGGACTAAATTTAGTACCATATTTGTTTCATTTAATTCTAGTCTTAGATGGGATTGCTAATACCGGGCCCACCAAAAACACCTCCTTAGGAGGGGACTACTAATCCCATGTAGAAAGGGAGGATTAGCTAGTCCTATGTTTACCAATGTATGAGATGCATATATTATATTGTAATACTAATAACATATATTACTATTATTATTATTATTACATACACATATACTATAATGTACATATATACATGTATATACACGTATACAAGTATATATATACACATATATACATATATAATATATATAAATACATATAGATATATACACATATATTATTATTATAATATACTCATATACACATACATATTAATATTATAATAATAGCATACATGTATACATGTATATATGTAATATATATTATATTATATATTAATGTACATATATACACGTATATACATGTATATATATAAACACATATATACATATATAATATATAAATACATATAGATATATACACGTATATTATTATTATAATATACCCATATACACATGCATATTAATATTATAATAATAGCATACATGTATATATGTAATATATATATATATATATATTATTATTATAATACATATATATATAAATATACAGAGAGCTTCCATTGAGGGATCCCTCAAATAAGCTTATTTGAGGGACACTCCTTGTAGGCCCCACTCCGGATTGTATTTCACTAATCCAAACCGTCTATTTTGTAGATACTCATTCAAAGATCATCTCTACAAAAAAATCACTTGAATCCGATATCATTTGATTACTCAATTAAGTTATTGAAATTTTAGCATTTTCTTGAAGCACCGTGTTCATTGATTTTGTAAGACATAATTGGATGTCGAAACGATTTCCGATTTGTCTAATTTTTTGTAAGGATGATCTATGAATGAAGACCTAAAAAATAGATAGTTTGGATCATTGAGAAAAAAATTGTAGGGTACCCTAAAGGGCGTCCTTCAAATAAAATTATTTGAGGGATCCCTCAATAGAAGGGGACTGTATAAGTATATATACATATATGTGTATATATTATACCCATGTATGTATTATAATATACATATACACACGTATATACACATATACATTATATATTTATACTATATGTACATATATATTATAATATACATATATACACGTATATAATGTATATTATTATTATAACATACCCATATATATTATCTATTATAATATACATATGTATAATGTATATGTATTATACCCATGTATATATTATAATATATTACATACATGTATATACGTATATATATGTATATTATAATATATATATACATATATTATACATATATTATATATACATATGTATTTTATAATATATATATAATATATATATGTATTTTATAATATATATAATATATATGTATGTATATATACATACATATATAATATACATATATACACGTATATACATGTATATTATTATTATTATTATTATTATAACATACCCATATATATATTATATATTATAATATACATACATATATATATATATAAATATATGTATATGTATTATAACCATGTATATTATAATATACATATATACACCTATATACACTTATATATATGTATGTACGTTTATATTATTTAAAATATATAATATACTTATATACATGTATATACATATATATATTATATGTATGTATATATACATATATATTATAAAATACATATATACATATATATAGATATTTTTGAAAAAATAAAAAAATTATAGTCCTAGTCCAAGCATACACCAAACGCATGATAAGTGTTATCCAACTTAGACCAAGCCAAGCCAGTCCCTAAGCATAGTCCATGCCAAGACGGTCTTGTGTACCAAACGAGCCCTATAAGTGCTAACTGTTATTAAGCATAAAAATCAATCCCAACACACAAGATATTCATTCAGTCAAATGATATCGTTACAAAAACAAACAATGCAATTATTCATACCACTTTATTTCTCGAGTGGAACGTGGGAGAGGAAGAGGGGGTTGTGCAGTTGAAAACTTAAGGATTGACACGGATATTTAGGCTGTTAGTATCGAGTAGGTGGGACTTGGGATGAAAGAAGAGGTTGTGCCAAAGGAAACTTTAGTGTTTCAAAAATTAGAATAATTAAAGGCTGTTTTTTAAGCCTTTAAGTGAAACGGCAAGTTTCACTTTGAACCAGCCTGAGCTAAGGCACTACAACGGCGCTTTGAACAAAAGAAGTAGGGCACGAACACTCTTCTTCCTTGCCTCACTTACACATCAGCTGCAATTTGCAGCACCTCAGCCGCAATTTGTAATGCATCTGACAGCGTCAGTGGTTTCACGTAAGTTAAATGGTAAGTTAGCTAAACAAAATGCTCGCCTCAAGGCGCACCTAGTCAATGCTTTTTAAAACTGTGCTCAGAACATCAAAGAAACTGGCTTTTTGCAGAGAACTATTAGATAGTCTTAACAGATATGCCGATATATTTGCCCAACAGCGATTTGACTGATCGAAAGAGACCAACAGCACAACAGCATGAAGCATCAAGAAGCATTAAGCGCAGCATAACATCAATAAATTTGTTCACAAAATGAGCCTATCTCAAAATAACCTTTGATAGCTTGTATGTATTCTTGTCATTACTAAACTAATAAAAGATTTACCTTATCCTCAGTCTTAAGCAACCGTGTCCTTTTTATTCTCAGTCGTACTGCTGCATAGAATCTCAAGGCATTTCCACCACAAGTAACCTCATCCATAGGTCCAAAATCTTGCCCTGTGCTTGGACTTGATCTAACCTAGATACCCAAAATAAAATATTAGATAGTAAACATCATTTCTCCTTCTGCAGCTTAAAAGACAGAATTTATAACAGACAATAAATAGGTAAAAATGTTCAAGTAGGGTGGCAATAACCTGATTAACAAAAACGATAAGAGTTCGAGAACGGGATAATGAAGAATGTATTTTTCGTAATGCTTGGGTTATAATTCTTGACTGTGCATCTCGGTATGCACCATCAATTACAACATCAAGTTCGCACTGGGGGACCAGGGCGGCTACCTGAAATATCAAAGTATCCCAAGCAATAATTGTTAGTTTCTTTATCCGTGAAATACTCTAAAACAATTAATAGTATCATCTACATCCATGACAACACAGCAGCATAAATTCATCCCATTAAAGAAAAGGAAAGGGCAAGTCCAATAATGAACGCTCTAATTTACATCCAACAGTCAACTCAATTAACTTATCTTTATATATCTCATTAGTTACAAGTCGAAGAGCATTTCAATTCCTAGTTTGTCTAATCACACCACGGGTATACCTTCTTTGATTGGTATTTAAAATACATCAATTTGACAATGTCACCTTTCCTGTTCATAACTTGATGATAGCATATCTTTGCCAAATGACAAAGGCTCCCTCAAACAGAGGGCTGAGCACCACTATCATGTATGTATAATATGTTTGTCTATATATCAGCATTTTTTATGCAGTTATTGGTGTTTAAAAACAGGTAGATGTGTCTTTTCTTCATGGACAATGGAAAGCAAAAGCTGGGAAGCTATGTTGGTAAGAGACATCCAAAATATCCAATCTCAACAAAGTGTAACATCAAAAGAAGCAAATTCTCCAATGAATAACGCGACAAGCATATTTAGTTTTAATCACTTACACTATCAACCACAATTACATCCAAAGAACCACTTTTAGTCAGAGTGTCAACCACATTTAGCACATTCTCAGCTGAACTGGGATGTGAAAAAAGAAGGTTTTCTGTGTTTACACCCATAGATTCTGCAAGTGAAGGATCCATTGCATTCTCTATATCAAGATACGCACAATATCCTGGCCAAAAGGACAGTCTGGTTAAGCAATTATAATAATGAACTGAAAAGAGGCGATATAGGGCAATATAATTATCAGAATTAAACAAATGGCTAGCAGGGCATATGATATACCAGCCCCATACATAACAACCAAATAAATGAGAAATAGGTCAAAACATCAAATGATTAGGTGAAAGTAATTAAGCCTTATATTGGTTTCATTTATAGTTTCTAAGAGAGATGAACTACTAAGATTTTAACTGCCCTTAATTTATATGTGTGTGTGTATGTGTGCTTTCCCTTATGAGAAAACTAAAAGAAACATTTTCTATCTAACTTGTATGAGACTTCTCATAATAGGAAGGAAGATTAGAAAATACGAAAGCCCAGGGCACTTAAATAACATTTTACTAAATAATTTAATTTCACAGGAGTGAAGGAGATGCAAGAAAATTGCACATATTTCACACTCAAAATATATAAAATATATATTTTTATATATATAATATACAAACGATACACACAGAGAGAGACAGAGGCAAATGGAGAAAGAGACCTTAAGATTGCATGGTTAGAGTAACATCTCTTCTTAGTAAGATATAGATATTACCAACTACATTGTTCCACTGAGTAGTTAGTAAGTTCTAAAAGTTCAAGTATGAGGGTCTATACCAGATCACATTATAACTCTCTGTATGTGCTTTGCTTTGAAGCATTTTTGGGTTAAATAGTGAATTTCATTAAGAGCAAATGGTCTCTGTTAAGGACGGAGTCAAGAAGATGGCAAGCCTTATGGGTAAGTTGCATTCATTGTAACTTTTTCCTATAAAAAAATACCAAGCTCTGTTATATGGAACAAGTGCCCCTATGAGTCACATATAGGGATTTGCTCCTACGAAGACAAATAGAAAGAAATGAACATAAAAACAGATACCATGAAGTCATTCAATATTTCTTACCAGGTGCTAGAATGAAATAAGTTTTCATGTAGGGATGTTTCAAATTTTCAATCTAGTAATACAGAGGAACATGCTGGTTGGAACATCCATTTGCGGATACAGGAATCTTTGAGGTTTTTCCATGATTTGAATGGTCATATGACTTGGGACCCTAATGTTGTTAATATGGAAATTTCCAGGTCTGTAGGCCTGCCCTTGAGAGAGATGTTGCAACAGTTTGCTAGGAATTTTTTAGGATCTTGATTCCTTTACAAAAAGTTTCAGTGCCTCCACTGCTCTAACCCTGAAGAAACCTGGACCTTCTCATTAAAGATTTCAGACCAAAACTTACACTCACAGTGTGTATGAAGGGATAGTTAAGATATTGGCTAATAGGTTGAGGTTAGTAGTGGGTGGAAGACCCATACTATATGTGGTTGTGGTTACTCAATAAGAATCGCAGTAGCTCTATTTGGAAGGCTATCACTCACTGTATTATGTTGTATAAATGGAGGGAAAATAGTGTGGTCCTATAGAGTCCACCAATTAAAACTATATTATCCTCTCGTCCCTAAATCAATGGATATCAGTTTTGTATTTCATCTCATGTTCTACCATTCAGAAATTTCTGTTTTCTATAGATATATGCTCCTACTGTGTGTACCTTCATGTACTGGGGGCAATTCCCTTCTCTTCTATAAAACTTCATTTCCCTATGCAATATTATACACACACAGAACAAAACTAAAGCATAAAATATTTAGTTTATGTACAGTGGATGACCAGAGTTTTACAGAGATGAGCAAAATGGCATCTTCCATGTTCCTTATCAAACTGAGTCAGTGAATATATTATTGTCTCCACTTCCTATACAAAGAATGAGACCACAAATTAAATACACACCTCCAAGCTTTTGAGCTTCCTTGATGATGTGAAGTGCAAGTGTGGTCTTCCCAGATGCTTCTTGCCCATAAATTTCAACGATTCTTCCCTGCAGAGGGCAATGTACATTTCAGACTAGAGTTCTAAAATTGACACTATTTCATCCATTTGCAGATAAAAAAGAAAATCACATGAATTCAATGCACCTATGTTTGAAATTATTAGTAACCTGTCTGTTTTCATCCTACAACAGGCCTGTATCAAATCCTACCATCATCAAGCCATATGCAGAATTTCGAAATTTCCGGGTAGATTGGGGTAAAGAGGTGGCTAAAATTAGTTTTAATGAAGAAGTAATAGGTACACAATTAACTACCTTTGGTAATCCTCCAATCCCAAGAGCTAAATCAAGCTTCAAGGAGCCAGTGGAGATGATCGGTGGACGTCTTGAGCGAAAAAACCGCTGCAAAGACAACATAGACTCTCTACCGAAATCGCCAGAAAGCCGTGAGAGAGCCAAACGCAGTGCAGCATCTTTTTCTCTTGCTTTGGCATCATCATTATCATCACCATCCAGCAGACCATCACATTCAGCTGTGAACAATAAAGCATCAAAATTTCTGCACATAACAAACTCTAAATTCCAACGGAAGCAATGTGAAAACTACCAACGCAAGTTGTCGAATATCTTCTTCCTCTCTGGAGCAAAAACACCAAAACAATGAAAATAAATGTTACTTATTTTGAATTAAAAAGAATTTATTCTACTGTAGGTTTCTTGAAGAAAACAATCAGAGAGAGAGACCAACCAACCTGGTGGACCGAGCAGAGTAGAGAAGAGAGGCGAGGTTGCTTGAAGAAAGCCAGACCAAGACGTTGTGCAAGTAGAGGACGGAAGAGCAACCCCATTTCCTGATGGGTAATTTCGTGAATAAATGTGGTCTGAGGGTTTAAGAAGGAAGAGAACCTTTTGAGGGTTTTAGGGTTTTTGAGTTCTGAAAGTGTGGCGCCATTTCGGCTCTCTGCTCTCAAGTCTGAACTTTCCCCGCTCTACACATGTAGTGCGTCTTTGGCCACTCTCTACAGTTGCTCCTTGTGGTTTTGGGCCTTAGCTGTTGCACCTTTTTTTCTCACCTTAGCCCATAACGACTCAAAATTGCCATTAAAAGATGAAAGTCATTGTGTATTTCTTTGTTGGGAGCTTCTATAGTGAGTGGGAAGTTATAAGGGGTGTTTTTGAGGGGTATGTAAGAGCCGTTGGATTTCATCCAACGGTGAGTTTTTAAAAGAGGGTGCATGTAGAATCGGGTTGAAATCTAACCCGTTAGAAACCCAACTTCAGTTGTTCCCCTCTTTCCCTCTTTGTGAAAAACTGAAGAACACAATCCTTTCTTTTTGAATGTAAAGCAAACCCACAATTAGAAGGATCCAAATCTCCCAAACCTTATAGTCACTCCACTGTCATTAGCTCGTTGGGAGGCCTGCGATCTATGGTATCCTGGGTATTACGAAGAATGGCTCTTACCTAGCTGTTGCCCTGTTTTGATTCTATGGCTCAAGTGAAAACCCCTTATCTTTTTCATTCAGCTGACAAGATTCCAGATGAAAGCAAAGTAGCATATCTGTTTTTGTAGCTAGAAGCCACAGCAGCAGTTGTTCCTCGATTTTGGTAGAGATGGAGTCTGAAATACCAAAGAGTCTTCTCTAATGTCCACCACATTCTTTCAAGCTGACTGACTTCAGAGCTCCCGATTGATTTTGAGAGGTAAGTTCACTTGCTGGATTGATTTTATTGGGTTAGGTTTATTTTTTGTGAGGGTGGGAAATTCGTCATTTGTGGCATCAATAATGTGTCATTTCCTTATGAATATTCAATATACTTAGTTCATTGTTGTTGGTCGGGGTGGAAAATTATGAAATGTAGGTAAAAGAACCTAAACTTAGGCTTAATGACATTAGGAGTAAGCAGTTGGAGAGGATATTGGGTGAAGTTCTGTAATTGGTGGTTTGAATTACATTTGTGTTCTTAGTTGAACATGTTGGTTCTAATGTTATTTTTACCAGATTATTTCACAAGAGATGACGTAACTTTTATGAAATTTTGCTTGTGTTTTGTGTAATCGGAAGTTAGGCTATGCGTATTTTGTGTCAATTTGGGCAATGTTTTGTGTAAGTGGAATGCATTGATATGTTGTGATGCAGTAATGACTGATTAATGAATGAATAATTGCTATGCAGTAATATAGAAGTGGATCAATAATATACGTAGATAAAATGTCTGGGGGCTCAGAGAGTGATGAATGTGCAACAGCTAATGGGAGGGTTTATATTCCTAAAGTAAGAAATGAGGAAACACCAGCAGTTGGGATGAAGTTTGACTCGCTTGACCTCGTTTACAATTTCTATAATAGATATGCATTCTTGGCTGGCTTTGGTATTCGACTTCATTCTAGCTTTTGGGGGAAAAATAAGAAAGAGATTTTGAGGAAAGAATTTGTATGTTGCAAACAAGGTGCATACAGGAAGGATGAAACTCGGGAGAGAAAAAGACAACGGGGAATAAGTAGATGCAATTGCAAAGCAAAGATTGTGGTTGTGAAGACAAATGGGAGCAAGAAGTATACCATTTCTCTTTTTGCAGAGGGACACAATCATAAGATGACACCCTCAGAAAGAATGCATTTATTGAGATCACACCGTCATATTTCAGATTCTACAAAAGTACTCACAAAACAGTTGGGTTCAGTTAATATTCCCATTCATCAGAAGGTAAGTATATTCGAGGTGCAATCCGGAGGAATGGATAAAATCGGTTTTATCAAAAAAGATATCTACAATCATGAATGTAGTGTGAATGGGAAGCTGAGGAACCACGATGTTGAACTAGTGACCGAGTATTTTATGGCTGAACAGAAAAAAAATGAGGCTTTTTATTTCAAGATTGAGGGAGATGGGCATGACAGGTTTAGTCGATGTTTTTGGGCAGATGCAACTTCTAGACGGGCGTATGGGTTTTATGGAGATGTTGTTGTATTCGATACCACATTCAACACGAATCGATACGACTTGACATTTGCACCAATGTTGGGAGTTAATAACCATGGTCAGACAATTGTCTTAGCATGCGCATTTTTGAGCAAGGAAACGACTGAGTCGTTTGTTTGGATGTTTGAGGAGTTTAAGAAAGCCATGCCAGGTGGGGAACCTAAAACGATCATTACAGATCAAGATGCGGCAATGGCCATAGCGATTTCAATAGCCTTCCCGAGTACATTTCATCGACTTTGCATATGGCACATCACATCAAAGTTCTCTGTTAAGTTACCACGTGACGCTTATAAGGAGTATTGGCCTGAATTTCAGAAAGCCATATGGGATACTGACAATAAGGATGAGTTTGATGCAAAATGGAATATTGTGGTTACAAAGGCTGGTTTGACTGACCATCCATGGCTAAGTTCAATGTTTGATTTAAGGGAATCTTGGGTTCCAGCCTACGCACGACAATTTTTTGCCGCTGGAATGTCAAGCAGCCAAAGAGCGGAAGGTTCTCATGGTTTTTTCAAGCAATACATATCAAGGAGAAATTCGTTGATGGATTTCATAATACGATTTCAGAGGGCACTTTCTCATCAACGTGAAAAAGAGTTAGTTGCTGATCACGTAGATGCATTTGAAGTGGCTCAATGTCTTCTACCGATGCCAATGAACAAACAAATGGCTACCTTGTACACAAGGACAATGTTTCAAAAGTTTGAGCAAGAACTAATACAAAGTACAGCATGTTTCCTAGAGCTCAAAACAGAGGATGCGTGTAAAGTTGTGTTCAACGTGAGCGAAAGGAAAAATTGGGAAACAAGAGTGGCAGAAGTCGTATATGTCAAAGATTCTGACCACGCATCGTGTAGCTGCAAAAGATTTGAATTTGTTGGAATTATTTGTAAGCACATCCTAGCATTGTTCAGAAGGGACCAGATTGAATATATGCCCGATAAATATATTTTAAAGAGGTGGAAGAAAACTGCGAAATGTGGATTGGTGTCAGATGCAAATGGCAACGAAATTAAAGACTGTGCAGATCCTGGCCTTCTAATAAAGCGGAGTACAATGTCTCGACTTGCTTCAGATGTGGTTGAGGATGCATTAATGAGTGAAGAAGGATGTGAGCTACTGTCAGAGACTCTAAAAAGTTTGCAGGTGAAGTTGAAGTTGCTGAAGGATGGACCAAGTAATAACGAAGTTGGAGGGTCCAGCTCTCAAACACAATATATGAAAGACCCTAAGAGAGTGAGGTGCAAAGGAAGGTCGAAAGGAATAACGGGAGCAAAGGAAAAGGCAATGAAGCGAGGGATTAGACACTGTCGGGAGTGTGGACACATTGGTCATGATAGAAGACAATGCCCAGCCTTGAACACACCGTAAGATGCTACCACTATTTGTAATAATATCTAAAATATGAAAAGGTACAATTTTTATGTGCTTGTGTTTGATGTTTATGCAGGACATCACCGTCGAACAATGACGAATCAACTCCAATACATCGTAGTGACCCATTATTCGACGATTTTGACAGGATGCACAGACCAACTGAATGATTGATATTTGTATTAGACGAAATGTGGTTGTTATGAAGATTAATGATCAAGTGAAGTTTGATAGATTCAGTTTTTGAATGTTATTGTGTTTTTGTTCATGTCCACCGATGAGCTCTTACTATGGCCACTGGTAATTGAAATGAAAATTTGCTTGGTTTCATTCTTCCAAGACATTTGGAGACATGTTAATTTTACGTCTTCTCCCTATTTATAAATTTTCATAGACATTTGATCAAGTTTGAAATTTGTAGTTATGTGAAGAAGCAATGACTCTTACCATGTAAAATGGGCAGTTTAGGGTGAAAATTGTTTTAACAGAGATTCATTTTTCAATTCCTCAGGGTAATGCAGCAATTACAGCAGCCAGCTGTTGTTTCCATTACCAGTAATCATTTCCAGCAGCAGCCACTTTTTCCGACTGGTTATTAGGGGCACGATTTTGTACACTTTTGTAAGTGAAGGATACTCGAAGCACTTTGTTGGAACAGAGCAAATAGAAACCAGCGGGTAAAAAAAAAACATAACATTGCAGCTAATTACATTTCGATACATAGGTGAAAAATATTAAAGGGTACACTAACTTACATAAATACTCATAATTCCACACACAAAAGAACATTTGATTGCAAAACATATTATGTGCTTCCTCATAGCAATACCACGATCTCCCCAACCAACTGAACAACGGTAGCCACAATCACTGGGTCGTACTCGTCAGCTTCTTCTTAGCAGGTCTCACATGCTTATGGCCACTCATATCCCTAGTGATATACACGAAATAAATCTTCAGCAATATTTGGAATTTTATTATATATAAATAAACCATAAACCATTCAGTAAACAATGTATAGCACATGTTATGTAACTTATGACTCACGTGTCAGTTTTTTTTTAACACATTAGTACTCCAGCTCTTTAATGTAAATAGACATGATAAGGAGCATTTACTGATTCCCGGCTTTCTGTGATATTGACTGCTTCTTGAATAATATTTCCATATTTGCAAAATATAATGTTAGACATTATAACACATGATGACTTACAATACATAGTCCCAATAATTATATATGAAGCAAATGAAACTGATATTTGTGTTATTTTAAGTTAGATAATGACATTAAGGGAGTATATGTGCAATACCACGGTCACCCTCAACCAACTGAACAGCGGTAGCCGCAATCACTTAGTCGTATCGGTCGGCTTCTTCCGAGCAGCTTTGACGTGCTTATGCTCATTCATGTCACCCCCATCGTCTAGTATCTTTCTCACAGCATCAGGGGACACATAGTTCCAATCATAACTTGTATGAGTAGTTGCCGCAAATGCTCGGAATTTGTCGAATCCTTCGTTGAATGCCAACTCCAGTTCAGTATGGTGCTCTTCGCATCGCATATGGTTCATCAAACAACCTTTGATTTCATCATTCATTACTGTATCCAACTCCTCAGCTTTCAGCTTCCTGCTATGACTCAGCTTCAAGTACTTGTTCTTTTGGGATAACGCTTTGTTCACCCTAATGTTAAGATCAGCCAAAATTGCCTCGTCTTCAACACATTTCTCGTGCCATGAATTGATCAGTCTGGAATTATAATCCAGCTTGCCACTGACTGCATGTATTGCCTGTAATGGATCATCGGAGTCCCCCTCACTCCCAAATGATGTTGAAAAAGGAAGGGGTCGGCGAGTACAATGTGGAAATAGAACCTGCCACTCCAATTTGTCATCTTCGATTGTGTTGTTGGCGCCTGAAGAGGTTGACATGCTTGAATAATCCTCTTTGTTTTGGGAGGATGAGGATTGCATATGCAATTTCGTTTGAGAAAGGGAACATAGGTTTATAGACCAACATACCAAAGCTTGTGTGTAGTCAACATATGTACTTTTTGGCGGGAATTTTTTAAAATTAGGTGTCAGGTTTTGCTTTTCAAGCATGTCAACCTCACACTCTCCTGACACCACTGATAGTGGTTGAAACAAACTCAATGGAAGTGACATCTACTTAGTTAACTCAACCAAACTAGTTAGGATTCAACTTAGATTGTATCAGACCAAAAATTAATTTATACATTCTCAACCAAATATTTTTTGGCGGGAACCCTTTTCTTGGTATTACTATCACCCCTTTCATATAAATTCTCGTTCCACACAAAACTCACTCCTCCACCGAATCTGTCTCCATCTACTGATACTCTCTCAAGCAAACAAACTCATTCCCCCCAAAGAATGAGCATAAGCACAACCAAGTTTGATGTGAGCATAATAAACACCCCTCCAAACAAAGACCGGCTTCGACACGCAAGTGAGTCACCAGACAAGCAATGTCACATTCCTAGACAGAATGACCATTTTGTTGGAAGTTTTGAGTCTGAAAGAGTTGTTGCTTTTTGGAAGGAGAGGCATCTTCAACTTGGTGATGAAATCCAAAGGGCAAGGGCACGGTTGGAATTTGTGGAAGGCCAAATTGAAGATGACAAAAGGCAGGCCAATCTGGATAGGGCGAAGTTGCAGCGCATGAAGCGTAGACACAAACGACTTCGGAGTGTAGCTCTTCAAAAATACAAGAACTCATCTAATGCAGTGGAGTCAAAGAAGCGTGTGATGCAAGCTGGATTCGACTACTTCCGATCCTATGCAAAACTCGTCGTACCCGGGTTTGATTGGTCATCTATTACCGTTTCCGACGTCACCAAATATACTCAGCAAGGGAAGTAACCATTTTGGTTCTCGTGTTTGAGCAGAGGCAAATAAGTGGAATTGGAATTTTCGTTACACTCTGCTTCAAAGCTATTTTGATGCTAACTACTATGGAAGATTTAAACCTTAATATTTTGATGTCTTTAATTACGAAAACAGAAGATGCAAAGAGACCATCTACTTCAGTCATATGTTGCTGCCATGTCCATTTGTTTTTGATCACTTATCAGATTTGGACATGGTTGCATCATATGCAATGTTGCCTTTATTTAGTATATGTTAGGACAAGGTTTATGGAAAAGCTTTTGTGAGTGCGTTTGTGACAAGGTTATGGAATTATTATGTACACTTTATATATTGTTTTTTGTACTGGTTCATTTCCTACTATTTCTTGCTTTCTTTATATTTTATGTTTGTGGAATCCCTCTCAAAGTTAACATATACTGTGAAAAATATATTATGCAACTGATTATATAATCACTCATATAGACTAGGACAAATATTCACTAAGGGTTTTAAACTTGCTTGACTTGTGTGAGGTTATTGAGAAAAAGTATGACATTATTTATGTGATTTGACATGATTGAAAATATATTACTGATTCCCAATGCGGCGTCATTTGGACAACTTATTGAATACCTGTGACGTGTTAATAACTCTAGGTGCAGTTGCATGTGGACAACTTCTTGAATACCTCTGACGTGTTGAAAACTCTAGGTGCAGTTGCATGTGGACAACTTATTGAATACGAACTGACGTCTTCAAAGCTCTAGGCGTAGTTGCAATGATGGCTTCAAAGCATGTGCAATTATTTTTTATGTTCATTATTATAACAAAACATATTATTGTATATAGTGAAACTAAATATTGTATTATTAGAAATTATATTTCGAATATTATCCGAAATATACGTGTTAACGTGAATTTGGGTTAAGAGGAAAGTGAGTTATGTACAAATAATTTTCATTTTCTCATTTTCCGGGCATTTTTTGGATTTTCGTAGAATTTATTACCTATGTCCACAGATTGTTGCACTAAAAAAGCCAAAATAATAGCAAAAGGACACCTGGCGCGATCTCAGCCCGTCACTGATGACTACTTGCACAAGTGTACGTCAGTCAACATGGCCACACCCTCCCATTTTACCCTAAATTATTATTTTATTACTTTTCCTTACAAAAATCAGAACTAATTACACACAAAATAAAAAAATTATCCGAAAATTGCTACGAACTCATTGACACTCCATCTCCGTTGCTGAATTCTCCGATTCATTGTTACGCATTTGTAAAATTAATTCCCAACATTAACGGGAGATGCTTGTTGAAGTAGGTTATTCAAGTTGAAGTTAACAAACATCAATACTTAGGGTTAAGAGGAAAGTGAGTTATGTAACACAATTTGGATTATTTCATTGCGAGACGAATGATTTATAGGTTCTCCTAGTTTTATGACGTCACAAGTAGGCCGGAGTAATTTTGGGGGCATTTTTAGGATTTTTCTACTATTTTTTACCTAGGTTCAAAGATTTTTGAACAAAAGAATCCAAAATGTAAAAGAAGATGACACCTGGCGCGATCTCAGCCCGTCACTTTTCACTACTTGCACAAGTGTACGTCAGTCAACATGGCCACATCCTCCCATTTTACCCTAAATTATTATTTTATTACCTTTTTTTCTTGGAAAATTCATAACTAAATACAGAAAAATTCAAAATTATTTCCGAAAATTGCTACGAACTCATTGACACTCCATCTCCGTTGCTGAATTCTCCGATTCATTGTTACGCATTTGTAAAATTAATTCCCAACATTAACGGGAGATGCTTGTTGAAGTAGGTTATTCAAGTTGAAGTTAACAAACATCAATACTTAGGGTTAAGAGGAAAGTGAGTTATGTAACACAATTTTGGATTATTTCATTGCGAGACGAATGATTTATAGGTTCTCCTAGTTTAAGGACGTCAAAAGGAGGCCGGAGTAATTTTGGGGCCATTTTTACAATTTTCCTACTATTTATTACCTAGTTTCAAAGATTTTTGAACAAAAGAATCCAAAATGTAAAAGAAGATGACACCTGGCGCGATCTCAGCCCGTCACTTTTCACTACTTGCACAAGTGTACGTCAGTCAACATGGCCACATCCTCCCATTTTACCCTAAATTATTATTTTATTACCTTTTTTCTTGGAAAATTCATAACTAAATACACAAAAATTAGAAAAACGATCCGAAAATTTCTACGAACTTATTGCGATTTCATCTTCCTACTGCATTCCCTGTTTAATGGTTATGCTACATTAGTATTTTATTATTATTTATCCACAATTATTATAATTATTATGATATTACTTTTTAGGCTGTCCATTTGTTAATTATACCACATCCAACTTGTTGAAAACAATTTTATTTTCCGTGCGAATAGGCCATTTGTAGTGCTCATCGGTTTCTCTGTTCTTCAATTTGTTAATTTTTTTATTTTTTAGGTTGAAGGGATGTTTTGAAACATAATATGGAAATATACAAGTCATCCATTGTACTCCTTCCACACAAAAAAATAGTCTACGTCATTCACTGTTCAACACCCTAGGTTAAGACACGTGTAACCAAATCCGTTCGGATATGCTAAGTGGGAAAATGTCATTCTCAAGCACTGGTGAAAAGACACCTATTTACTCCATGCATGACTTTTGGTTTACCAAATATGAAGATTGGGGTCGGTGAGCAAAATATCTGTGTCAGTAAAATGTCATTCCTAGCCGTCTATGATGTAAGTAATCATTCCGCTATATAATAAATATTATACATTTATATATAAAACGGTTTATGACAAAATACCAACATTTGAACAACATTTAAACTGAGATAGGTATAACGTAGCCAGCCAACCTAGAAGTGAAGAGAAGCAAGTCCACAATGCATCAAAACCGTAAATTCGTACTACAACTAATGCAAAAATACGTCATTCCGTCCAACAAAATACTCACGCAGGATTTTGCACCAAAAAATACTCTCACGGTGCCATTTGCATCGGTTGCAGCAAGTCCAAAACGCAGGATTTATCTTGTCTTCACTAGGCCACCCTGGAATAACAAAATACCATTCATTGTTGTTACAAGCGCTGCACCGATTGAACTTAATCTTCCCATAGTCAAACATATCTACGATATGTCTTGCAACAAATGCTCCGCGACATCTTCCTGTTAAAGCATCCCTGGTTCCTTTCATATCAATGTTGTTACGTTGATTCAAAGAACACAAGAATTGTAATGCATCCTCTTTTGACTGACCAATTCCGGACATACCAAGTAGTCCAACTACATATGCCGCTTCCATATGGCCTGCCGTGGCTGCAATGCGCATCCCATACAACGCTTCCACCTGACCGTGCCTGAAAAAACCTTCGAATACTTCTCTAAATATGGACTCAGGGTTATCGCAAGCCCTGCATTGTTGCAAGAAATGCTGGACCGCAGGTCTGGCACGGTACCAGATAGGATCGTATGGGTACTTTGCCATTGAAATGGTGTTCCACACTTGTGGACTGTTTGCCAAAGTTCGGAACAATCGGCACACAGATGCCATACGGAAGAGATCTTCCGATGATTCTTTTGCCACGTATAACATGACTTGAAACCAAGCGGACTCCGGGATGAAGGCTTCGGGCATATCGAAATGGACATGCTTCCTTCTCTTTCCTCCGACTGTAGTGAAGTGTTTC
The DNA here is from genome assembly GCF_000346465.2 of Prunus persica. Classification (NCBI taxonomy): domain Eukaryota; kingdom Viridiplantae; phylum Streptophyta; class Magnoliopsida; order Rosales; family Rosaceae; genus Prunus; species Prunus persica. The sequence goes on from NC_034015.1 coordinate 9,018,444, forward strand.
GAATTCATTGAAAAGTTTTTGGAATGGAACGATTTGAGGAGTGGCAGAGGGGATAAATGATAATATTTGGGGTACACGTTTTGTTTTAGCCTCTGTTTATAGTGTTTTGAAAAGGTGTTTCCAGTTGGGGTTTTTCCAAGTTGACCATTTTGAAAGAAACTGAACCCCAGTGAATTAAAACTTAAGATAAAAGAAGGGAAAACGTCATAACGGTGCATACAGAGTCAGACAGTCAAAAAGTTAATTAAATGGCTATTTGCATAGCCATTTTTGGGTTTATCCCACTATCAAATTCATTGATACAAATGTGATGGATTACTGACTAGTGACAGAAGGTCCCATCATATACTTTTTCATTTTCCCATACCCAACTACCCCTAGTAATGTTATTAAAATGGAACTACTAATGACGGATTCGTATCCAACTAGTTGCCTTAATGAAATATAAATAAATGAATAAAATTCGGGCTAAAAGATGTCACAATGCTGACGGTACAGGTGTCGACATCGTGACCAACCCACCAAATGATCCCAAAAAAATGAAATATAACTCGATTTGGGCAGAGATGAGAGAGAGCTGAGTGACAAGTTTAGGGTTATGAGTGAAGGGGTATGAATGACAACTATGAGTGAGAAGGTATGAGTCCGAAGAGGTTTCAGTGAGAAGATCTGAGTGAGAAGAGGTACAACTGAGAAGATTCAACATGTCTTCGTCTTCATCTCCCGCTCAAACAAAGAGGTGTCAGTATTGTGGAGCTACAATGGTGCTTCGGGTTTCAAAATCAGACAAAAATCGAGGGAAGCCATTCTGGAAGTGTCTAACCTCCTATGTAAGTTTTAATTTAAAGAATATGTATGTGGGTGAAAAAAAACCTATGTCTAACTCTGACAGAATTATATTCCATATATGATGCCTGCAATTAGGGAGCCACCAGTTGCAATGGATTCGAATGGGTTGATGTAACCTCCGCTGAAGCAGAACATCAAGATGACACGTATGATGCTAGAGTGCTGAACATGCTGAAGTCCATTAAGGACTTGGTATTAGTTTTATTAGTTGTATCAATTGTCATATTATTTGTTCTTTTAATGATCATTTAACTGCACGGTTTAAAAGATTGTGAAAGTTCTCCCGCACAAGACATGTTGCACGCACCACCAATGAGACCCTAAACTCATTTTGTAATATTTGGTAACTGCATGTATTTCGCATGTTATAGAAACGATATTGAATGTTTATTGAAGGTTTATTGACAGTTTGCTGCATGTATATGGAATATGATTGCCCCACATTTGGATGTTTATTGCGGCCACAAGTATCACTCAAGTAAGAAAGAAGGGGGGAAACGAACCTTATTCTTTCTTTTAGTACGAAGAACAACTGTTAAGTTTAATATCCTATTCAATACGACTTCCCTATGGTTGTCATTCCCAAGTATATTGCATCAACAATGACAAGGGCATGTCTATTGTGTGTGTTAAGGGAGTATTGTGTGTATATTGCATGTCTACTGTGTGTATATTGCATATCTATTCTCTGTATATGGCAGGCCAAGTTTGTGTATATTGTTTGTCTGTTGTGTGTGTATTGTTTGTCGGTGCGTTTGTGATATGTATGTTGATTTTGTGTATATTGTCTTTGTTTCTACTTTGATGCTCCTGAGCTGCGGAAAACCTTTCGCATGTTTAGACACCTATTATGATGCAACACATTGCGATTAATGGTGGCTTGCATCAACAATGACATATCACTTTGCAATGATGTAATACACTTAAAAAGCCATCTTCAAATCCCAATTTACATATGCAGTCTTAAAATTCCAATTCAATGCAGTTTGGTTAACAAACATGTAAATGTCATGAAGGAGTTAGCGGTAGAATTCGATAAGGACCCGTACATCTCTATTGTGTATTTACATTAGTTTGAGAATGGACATTCCCAAAACCTTCTCATGTACCATTTGTCATCTTCAACCAATATCATGGGAAGTAAGCATCTCCCCTTATTATCTCCGCAGCCAATTTCAACCGAAAAAAAGGCATGTTGTGCGAGGTGCAAGTAGCTAACGGAAGCTTAGCGCTGAAAAGCTCAATGTACTTTAACACAAACATGCCACAATCGCCTCTGAAGCAAAACAAGAACTCGATCAATTAAACTAATGACATTCTAACGTAATTGACAATTGAAAGTAATAAAATTAAATTGCAAGTTGTGCTTACTCATTAGACTGTTGTGGAACATCCACACGCTCTATTGGCCACGGACACCACCAATCTCGGCTGCAATTGTTTGCATAAACACCTTCTTCATAAAAGTCGATGGTGTTGAGAAGATTTGGAAGCGTAATTGATAGCGGGCCGAGTTCTTCCTTTACGATGTCATCTGGAATTAGTGAAACCTTTGAATCGTACACTTTGATTTCACACAATACCAGATCAATCATTACAGCCACCCAATGCTTGTACTTCGTCAACATAAATGGGGTATACACCTTATAGACGGTCTGCCAATCCAACCCACACGGAGGAACCTTCCCATTTACAACGTTTAGTAAACTTTTTCTGATTTTCCACCCAAGCTGCTGTTTTTTTCTTTTATTATCCGCAAAGCAAGTACGAATGTGATTCTGTGAAATACAAAACAATCAATGCTTAAACACCTCCACTAGTGTGTGTATGGAAAATGTGTAATTATTAACGACACTTGGTGAAGGCCGATGACATACCATAAAAAAAACATCGGTCGTTGTCCAGTCCGCTACTTCTACCGAATCTGTCTCCAATTGTTGTTGTCGCTTCCGGATGAGATACAACCCCAAATCAATGTGCTGCAACATGTTTTTCTTGTCATTCTCATAATGTATGTACATTAAAACAAATGCATAATCAATTACACTTACATCTCCTTTCAGCCAACCATCAGCTTTCACGAGGGAAGCGAAGAATTCAATCTCAGCTTCCACGTTGCCAAATTGCATCACCAAACTATGAATATAAAACAGTTTTAGAACACTGTATATAAAAAATTATATACAGTCATGCTTCTATCTTATAATTGCAAGGGACTTACTTTGGGTCCTGGCGCCATTCCCAACAAAGTTTCAGCAATTTCACCAGATCATCATGCGAAATCGCCTTCATTGGGTCTAAGATCTTCAGTCCGGTTGTCTGTGCCCCAGTTTTTGGAACCAATTCACTGCCTTCAACGATCTTCCACAAAGGAATGATCCTCTTCCTTTTCCGTAATTGGACCCCTTGTGCCAGAGCTTTACCTTTATCATTCAACCACACGTTCAACTGAGATAGCACAGCTGTAGGTTCATCCAAATCAATGTCCCCGACAGTAAACTCAAGCAGTGTCCCCTCCGTGCTCTCGCCAGTGTCACCCCCATGCAACATAACTTCATTATCTTCTTTCTCACATTGGTTTCTTTGCACTTCCTTTTCCTCACTTGTTTGTGTTTTCACTTCCTTGCCCTCCCTTTTTTTCCTTTGCAGTTTCTCTCCCTTACTGCTTTTTCTTTTCACTTCCTCTCCCTCACTGCTCTGTCTTTGGGCTTCCTCTCCTTTGCTACTTTTTACTTGCACTTGCTCTCCTTCACTTCTTTTCCTTTGCCCTTCATCTACCTCACTTGGTTTTCCTTGCACTTCACCCCCTTCAATCCCCTCCTCTTCCTTTTCCTCTCCCTCATTTCTATTACTTGGCCCTTCACCTCCTTCAATCCCCTCCTCTTCCTTTTCCTCTCCGTCAATCCCCTCCTCTTCCTTATGTGCTCCCTCATTTCTATTATTTGGCCCTTCACCCCCTTCAATCCCTTCATCTTCTTTTTCCTCTCCCTCATTTCTGTTACTTGGCCCTTCATCCCATTGAATGTCATCCATTTCCCCATATCCCTTAAATAGATGTGAGACCACACAACGATTCGTCCTCTGTTTCAGTAAAGCTAGGTCCCTCCTTACTTCCTGCTCAAACTGAGGACCTAAACATTGGTCCAACAGTTTTTCCATCCGTATGACCTTTAAGTGAAGGACGTCTTTTTCCCGCTTTACTTGAAACAACTCGGACCTCAACAAGCTTACCACCTTGTTCAACTCATCAAGATCACCACATGAAGAAGGAATTGACTCTGCCGAGACAACAGCAGGGCGATCCTGTGGCCAACTCCAATATGGCTGTCTCATTTCCTCTTCACTTGGACATAGCGCCCGCAACTGAACTGACTGTTTCAGAATACAGACAAGAGTCATATTAAATCATTCTACTTCATAATTTCATTCAATCTTATCAATAGTTCTAAGGGCTGCAAACCAAACCTCTTTGCTCTGGAAAAAATAATTGTTCAACTTTCTCATCTCTGGAACAGACGTAGTAGTTCTCCATCGCAAAATACGCGGGACAGCGGTCGGATCAACAACCTTGCAGTAATTCAGGTCCGCCATTCTAGGAATTAATTCATATACCCAAATCTACACAATTCACAGGACAAAAGTCATTATTTATGTTTTAAAGAAAAACAAAACATAACTGACATGAACATTATTACCATGTACCTGGAAAGCATACGTGAAACCTTTAAAACTCCAGCCACTCCTTTGCGCTTCACCATGCTTATCCTTCTTGCCCTTCTCATTTCTCCGGCTTGTTCCCGTTACCTTACTTTTCCCCTTCCCTCTTCCCTCTTCATTTTCCAAGCTTTTCACATACTTTGTTGGTGCAGAAAATAGACTGTCTTGGGTTTTGTCAAAGGACACCGAACCCCACGGATACCTGTTGAACGCATCCAAGTCCTCTACAAGGGTCAGGTAATTTAGATTGATGTTCAAATGTTTGTCCCTTCCCAAAACCACTAACTCAGCAAAGTAAACAAGAGCTAGCTTGTAGATGTCATCTTCCTCTGTGCACCTCACAAATGCTTCTTCTAAAGCATTGCATGTAATTCCTTCGTCTATAAAATATCTTTTCTGAAGTCTGATTTCATTACTCTCTCCACTGGAAACTTCAGGCACTTCCCCAAAACGAAGCCCTGTGATCAAACAGAAATCCTGACGAGTGAACTGAGCAACGTCACACCCTAATAAGAAACTCAGTCCATTCAAGTCTTTCACACCCTGCCCTGCTACTCTACGCAACACAACCCCATGCACAATCTGCCCGCTAAACTGAATCTTATCTATATTCAGAAGATGGCCAAAGCATGATGTCTTGAATTGTTCTAATTGTTCCGCACTCAACTTCGCTCGAATTGCAGCTAGAGATGAATTTGCATGTGAGCAGTTGTTCACCCGTGACGAATATACCTCTGCCTCTGGCCATACCAGCTCCACGTTGGATCCCATTTCCTCAAATACAATGTGAAATAACGTGAACATATATACTACCACGTATTTGCACAATCACAACTAGTCAACCAGGCACATTACAACTTTTACAAAGTACATGAGCATATGGATTACTCATCACAGGCTTTAACATCATCAAAGCAATATGACAATTTTTGTGCAAATACCTGTTAATGCAATGATTATGTGATCATTACAAACAATTTCACGTGTTTTATTTATGGATCCATACTCGTGTGAGTGCAATGTAGGCAAGTTCTGCACTTCACACACATGACAATTATTGTCATCTCATACACAACCCAAAATAAATAAATAAGAAATATAGTGGAAGGAAGCAAAGCAAAGCATGTACTCTGCTATCTGCTTGCTAAGCAATTGCCACATCCTTCTTTCTTTCTACCTTTTTCTTCAGTCACCCACAATCGTCATAGATCAACCTTCATTTCAAATGCTTTGCACTTTTATTCATGAGTTTATTATTATCTCTTCTCATTTCTCATAGGCAAATTTAGTAACAAATGAAATAATATTTATTTCACAAAATATATAAATTCTAGTGCCAGAGAGGTACTCTTCACTCTGCACTGCTTCAAATGTGGAAGGTTTTGAGATGTTATTGACATGTGATTGACTTTATTTTCATTCGTTTTTTAACATATACCCAAGCAAAAATTAACATGCAATTGAAGCACAAATAAGAGATGCCAAATCCAACAACATTGATGGTACAAATTGGGGAAAACCATTACTCTAACCCTAAACTCAAATTCCTTACATTACTCATCAAATGCTTTGCAGTTCTATTCATGAGTTTATTATTATCTGTTCAAATGTTTCTCAGGCAAATTTAGTAACAAAGGAAATCATATTTACTTCATAAAATATATATATATATATTCTAGCGCCTCTTCTTAATCTGCACTATGCACTGCTTCAAATGTGGAAGGTTTTGAGGGCCTCCTCCAATTCAACACCATTATCTTATTCATATCATTATTGACATGTTATTCACTTGTTATTGACTTCATTTTCATTCATTTTTTAACATATACCTAAGCAAAAATTAACATGCAACTGAAGCACAACGAAGAGATGCCAAATCCAACAAAATTTATGGTACAAATTGGGGAAAACCATTACTCTAACCCTAAACTCAAATTCCATAAATTACTCACCAAATGCTGGTTATTGCAAGGTGTCTGTGTGGGGTCTTTCTGTTTCTTTGCTCCACAAATGGAACCTACCACTTCCAACGAATACAGCTTCTCCCCTTCCCCTTCCACTGCTTCGCCTCTTCACTGATTTGGAATCCACACCTTTGCCCCTTCTACTCCAAATAAATACTTTCTCGGGGTCTGGAGAACGGAGTGGCGAATCGTTGCCTTCAACTGTCGTTAGCCGTTGCCTTCATTGGGTATCTCAGACCTCTGTGTTTTAGAGAGATGAGTTCTTTCTGTTCAAACTTCGAACTTGCCTCTTCTTCTTCTTTTTCGGACGTGTTTCCCTCTTCTTCTTCTTTTTGGACGTGCTGGATATTCAATTCGGGTTTGGGTTCCTTACCTACCCAATTGTGAAACTTTAACTCAATTCTCCCCAGCCCTTGGATTAATCTGATGGCTATAAAGTGAACCCCTTATAACTTACCCCTTATAACTTTCCACTCATTATAGTCTTGGCGTTCTTTGTTAGGGTTTGGATGTAAGTTTGATTACGGTTTGGAGGTGAAAATTTATAAGTAAACTCGAAGGTGGTTGATTTCAAACGGTGGGTAGATTTAATTTACTTTTACGGCATGACTATTAATGGGAATCAAAATGAGAAGAAGAATTCTGATTACAGATTACTTACATATTTACTTGACATAAATAAAGTGAGCAGGCCCACAAAAAATCAAGAATTCAGCTCCTCATTTTGGAGGAGTTGGACTCTTGGGAAGGAATGTGGTATTCTAATTCCAGGAGAGCTAATCCATCAGGAATTCATCTTTTTTACCCATTAATCTTTTTTACCCATTATATTCTCACACAAATTTTAAATTTTCAAATTTGTCATCGACTTTTTTTTATTCAAAAAAAAGTTCAATTACCAAACAAATAAAATAGGCTCGAAAAGATCAAAATAAAAGGAAAGAGGAACACGCAAGGGAAGACCATTCTCCCAAATCTTGGACGGCGAGAGATTATGACCCAAATTCGCAAGATCACTAGCTATAAAGTCTGCTTCCCTGTAAACATGTTTGCAAGATACATCATCACAAAGGGAACAAAGTAGGAGAATGTCTTGGATCAGAAGCTTGGTACTCTAGTAGGGAGCTGCCACCTGATTAACACAATCAATGATAACCTTCAAATCTCCCTTAAGCATAATGTTACGCCAACCCTTATGAATCGTATAAGCCAAACCATCCCTAAGAGGCAGACATTCTGCAACAGTAATGGAAGTTTGTCCAATTTTCTTGACACCAGCAAGCATCACATGCCTATCCCAGTTTCTAATTACAAACCTTGTAGTCGCAACCTCATTGCGAACTGAGCCATCAAAGTTCAGCTTTATCCAACCAGTGGGAGGGGGCTCCCATTTAATGGAGGCAAGGAGTGATTGTTTTAAGTGGTGGTGAGAATTTTCCTTCAAGTAATTCACCCCAATATGACTTGCCACATTCAACACTTTGGCAGGGTGAGAGGAAATATCTTGGAAAATCTTAAGGTTTCTAGCTTCCCAAATTTGCCAACAAGGAAGGAGAATGTTAGAAAGGTTTTCAAGGCCTTGCTACTGGGAAGTGTCAAGAGAATTTTTTAGCCAATGTAACATATCCAAAGGTGGTGGAGAGTTTGCTGGAAGAAGGGTCGTGGTGTGCCAAACACTTAAGGCAAACGGGCATTCTAGGAAGAGGTGGTTAATGGTTTTAATCTGATTCAAGCACAAAGGGCATTCAGGGTTAAGATGAGAGAGGAATTTGTAGAGATGGCTTCTAACTTGTAATCTTTTACAGATCAGCAACCAAGAAAAGAGTTTAACCTTAGGGGGCAAAGTAATCCCCCATATTTCCTTCAACAGGGTAGCTTGGGGGTGGGATATATATATCCTGCACTTGAACATTGTAAGCACTTTTTATTGAAAAAATTTCATTGGGGTTAGGACCCCAGACTAATTGGTCATTCAAGGGGGAGAAGGGGATCAAGATTGTAAGAATTTTTTCAGTAATGTCTTCATCAAAAATTTCTTTCAACTTTTCTTTGTTCTAAGATTGATTAATGATAAAATCTGAAACCAAAATATTAATATCAATATCACCTCTTTGGGTAAAAGGAATCAGGTCGATAAGTGAGAAGATTTTTTCTTGAGAGCTAAGAAGCAATCCCTTCTAAGATATTTTTTAACAACAATTTGTGCCCACCAATTGGAGTTGTCAGTTAGACAGATCCAACCCAGTTTAGCTAGAGTAGCATGATTAAAAAGAGAAGGAGATCTCACACCAAGACCCCCCATTCGTTTAGGAAGGCAAGCATCCTCTACTCTTTCTTATTAGTCGAATTGGTCCAATCATTACACTCCGTCAATATTGCCTTTAATTTGAGGGTTAAAATCGTCAATTTATACTAAAATATTAATTTATTAGAATCTATATAAAATATTATAAAAATAAAAATAAAACTAAATAATTAAAAACTAAAAACTGAAATGCCTAATAGTCAAAAAACCAAAAAATAAAAATAAATAAAATAGGACAAGCTCCTGCTTGTCAAAATAAAGATTGTAAACAAGAAAAATAAAACACGATGAATTCAGAATGCACACAACTTTTCAATAGAGAAGTTGAATTCTAAACAAGATACCAATGTAAGGCTGGCTGAAGAATTTGTATTACCATTTGCCTAGGACAAATTCTTATCATAGTCCTCTCAAGATAAGCCTTTTAGATTTATGGCAAAGTGGCTAAAGCATGTTGATTTTAAGGAGTTTCTTGGGCAACAATGGGGTCAAAGGGGTGGTTGTGCTTTGGATAAGTCATTTGCATTTGCGGATCCTTTGAAGAAATGGAGGCAGAGAAAAGCTAGGCTCCTTGCTAGGCTTGCTGGAATTCAAATGAGTTTGTGCAAAGGATCTAACCTGTTTCTCAGCAAGTTAGAAACACAACTCATTAATGAATTTAATACTATTGTTGAGCAAGAAGCTATGTTTTTGCAACAACCAAAAGTCTAGATAGGCTTCAAGAGGGTGACAGAAATACCAAGTTCTTTCAAATGTCTACTCTAATTAGGAGGAGAAGAAATAGGATTGAGCAGCTGAAAGATGATAAGGGGTGTTGGATAGAGGACGCTAATGGGTTTAAGACTTTGGTTGTTCAATTTTTTTCAGGGTTATTCACTCAAAGTTTTTCTCCTCCTTTTAGTTTTGCATTCTAATCTGTTTCCACATATGAATTTGGATAGTTTAAATGTTGTTGGGAAAAGTGTTGAGTTACTTAAGGTTAGGAATACTTTGTTTAATATTGGTGGGCTTACAGCTCCTGATGTGGATGGCTTTCCAATGTGTTTCTATCAATGTAATTGGCAAGTAAGTGCTAGTGACATTTTCCACTTGGTTTCTCAAGTTTTTCAGGATTGCTCTATTCCTTTGAAGCTTAATGCTACTTTGATTACTTTGGTGCCAAAGTCCCTAGTCTATGATGCAATTCAAGCCCATTAGTCTCTGTTGTTTGTATAACGTGATTTATAAAGTGTTGGTGGTTAGGTTAAGACCTATTTTACCTGAGCTCATTAACCCTAACCAAGTCAGTTTTGTGCCTAGGAGGCATATCACCGATAATTTTTTTATTGCCCAAGAGATTATGCATAAATTCAAGATTTTGAAGGGTAGGAAAGGTTTTTTGGCTTCGAAAATAGATATCTCCAAAGCTTATGACTGGTTAAATTGGGGTTTGTTGAATTGGTGCTTGGTGAGATAGGGCTTTCTAGTAACAATATTCAGCTTATAATAATGAGCTGTATCCCAACTGTGAGTTACTAAGTTTGTGTGAATGATGAGTTGATTGTTCCCTTCAAACCAAAGAATGAGATCCTCTCTCCCCATATATTTTTGTTCTTTGTATTGAGAAGTTGACCCATTTGATTGTTGATGTTGTTAATCACAAGAAATGAAAGCCTGTGAAGTCTTCTCAAGCCGGGCTAGCAATTTCTCATTTATTTTTTTGTTGATGATCTGGTTCTTTGGAGCTTCACGACAAACTATAAATTTTAAACAGTGTACTATCTTATGTTCCCCTAATACTGAACAGGAGATTGTGAGAGAGATAAGCTCTATTTAAGGCTCCCCAATTACTGAGAACCTTGGTAAGTTTTTGGGAATGCCTATCTTGCATTTTAGAATTACTCAGGCGATGTATGGAGTTTTGATGGATAAGGTTCACTAGAGGCTTGCTACTAGATCCAATTCACACATACCTAACCGACGGCGCGCTACGAGCTGACAAAACCAAAGCAAGAACCATCCGCCACCGATCGGCAAGGTACATCATTCTGCACACAAAACTCTATCGACGTTGTCATTCCCAACAGTTGCTACAATGTGTCACGCCACAACAGGGTAACTACGTCCTATGAGAAATTCACAAAAGAGCTTGTGGCGGCCATTCTGGTGCCCGATCCTTGGCCTTTAAAACCGTTCGGCTAGGTTACTATTGGTCTACTCTCCACAATAATGCTCTCAAACTGGTACACAAGTGCGATCAGTGTCATCGCTTCGGCTCCATCCGGAAACTGCTTATCGAACCACTCACCCCAATGATCAGCCTTTGGCCATTTGCGCAATGGGGACTAGACCTCATCAACCCCGTGCCACAAGGCAAGGGACATGTCAAATTCGATGTCATCGATGTGGACTACTTCACGAAGTAGGTCGAATCTGAAGCCTTGGCAATGATCATTATAGCTAAAATTGAGCAATTCGTATGGAAGGATATCATTTGCCGCTTCGGCCTCCTGAATGCAATTATCACCGATAATGGTAAACAGTTCGACTCCTCTCGCTTTCGGCATTTATGCTCCTATTACAACATCAACATCTTCTTTGCATCACTGGCGCACCTACAGTCCAACGGGCAAGTGGAAGCCATTAGCAAGATCATCAAGAAAACACTGAAAAAGAAGCTCGGAGCAGCCAAAAAGGAATGGTCAGACATACTACCAGAGGCACTATTTGTCATCAACATATCGTACTGAAGGTCAACGGGCGAAACCCCGCTCTCCCTCATCTTCGGTACCGAAGTTGTCATACCCGTGGAGATCAACGCACCCATGTGCCGAACGGCATCCTATGAACTGGAGCAAAATCAATCCCAACTCGCCCTAAACCTCGACCTCATCGAGGAACATCTAGTGCAGGCTCATCTTCGGCATGCCGCATACAAGCAACAAACTACCTAATATTATGACTCAAGCATCAAGCGTCGATCGTTCAAAATTGAGGGTTAGGTCCTGTGCAAAGTCTCTCTAGCTACGAAGCAACCTGCTGAACAAACTCTTGGCCCTTCATGGGAAGGCCCTTACGAAGTCATTGGCATCTGTCGATCAGAGACTTATCGATTGCATGGCTTTGATGGACAAACCCTCGGCCACACCTGGAATGTCGATCACCTGAAGTATCACTACAAATGAGACTGAGCTTCAACCTCCCCACTATGTAAACCTATGAAAGGTGTTGTGGATCAGCACACTTCACTAAATCTACGTGATGCCCTCAGCATCATTACAATGAATGAACGACTACGACATTCGGTAGACATTGTGTTCCTATCTTAACATTCGATATATGCCTAAACGGCACAAAATGTTTACGACAAACAGACATACATACAAACAAAAAGTGGTTAAATCAAAGCAACTTGGATAAATAAAAAGCCAAAAAGGCTACGTCTTAACAAAGTGCCATTCGGCCTATTGTTCAAGTCAACCACGAATCGGCTCCACCACCTTCAGCCTCAGCGGGTTTGGCTCATTCTTCTTTTGCATCATTGGAATCAAGGCACCCTCAATCTGCCTCTTACTAGTCACCTGAAGGTGGACCACATGAACGGCCTCGGCCTCTTCAGCTCTTTTTTGCCTTCAACGATCGGCCATTGTTACATCATTTGCCGAAGAGGCTTCCGGCTGGCAATGCCCTTTCGCCTTCAGCTTGGAGGCCTTCCCCTTCTTCTGATGCGGCCCCCGAGACTCCAGACACCTCCTTGTGGCATCAGACATAGCCCTCATTCCTACCACTGCAACAAAATGCAAGTTAGAGAAGGAACGACACCCAATTGCTGAACAGCACAATACACAAAAAAGGACTACATAAGCGAAACGATAGCACTTACTCTTTTCTCTCTTCTCTCTTTCTCCCATCTTGTATTCTCGGCCTCGGTGATCAAGCCAGCCTTGAATAAGTTGTCAAAGCTTAAAAGGGTCTTGAAATAACAACCGTCTTCGGCAATTTTACCCCGCACCTGTTCGATCGCCACCACGTCTCTTCGACACGCTCGATTGCTTCAAGAAGATTGGCAAAGAAAGCAAACATAGGTTAGCTTCGGCAATCAAAGCATTATCTATATACAATCGGCACACAAATGCTATTATTTTTTTATTATTTTTTTTAAAAAGGACAAACTACCGAAAGGCATCCTACAGCTTACCGATTATCTAGAAAGTCATAGGGATATGCCTCTCAACAGTTACACCCAGTGCCAATTCTCAAGCTCCGAACACCAGCACCCGCAGCCGATACCAAGTCTTTTGAGAGCTCGGCACACCGACCATAAAGTCTTTTGAGATGACGTTCTCGAATTCCCCGCTAGGATATTTGCTGGGACTCGTGTCAACCACGAAAGGCACTCCCACAAGTCCCACATTGAAACTAAGTACCAAAAGAACACCCAGCACCCTCTATAAATAGAGCATCTCGCCCCAGATACAGGGTAAGACTTTCAACTTGACTCACATGCTCTTGGATTTTCAATAGTTTGCTCTCCTCTTAAACAAACTTTAGAATTAGAGAGCCTTCGGCAATACCATACCGGTGTCTTAGGTCTCATATGTTGTTTTCTCTCTTTGGCCCAGATCCTGCATCTCCAACATAAGAGGAATGTGCTTGCCAAAGGCACATTTGGTCCCTCGACCGTCCAAGTCACCTGTAAGTTGCTCTCATCACTATCTTTTTAGTTTTAGTGTCGACAATTTCTATTGCTTGGGAACCTCCTGGTTTGGGACAAAGGGAGTGATTTGTAACACCTTTGGTGATTAGATTGGTGGGTTCTCTGTGAATTTGGGGCAAGGTAAGATATTGGAGGTTGAGATTTGGGGGTTGTTTTTTGGCTTTAAGCTTGCTAAAGATAAAGGTATTTCTCATCTCTTAGTGGAAATGGATGTTGATGTGCTTGCGCATCTAATTCATAAAGTTGCTTTTATGCATTGTCACCCTTTGACTTCTTTGGACACTGCCTATTGTGATCCCATGAATCAATTTGACAGTTGTGCTCTTCGACATATCTATAGAGAACGAAATGATGTGTTTGATGGTTTAGTTGCTTGGAGCTATAATTTGGACTTAGGTGTGTTCTATTTTGATTTTGCTCCAATTTGGTTGAGTTTACGTCTTGTTGAGGACATGTTAGGTGTCAAGCAAGGCAGATTGGTTGTTGCTGATTCTGTTTAGTTTTCTGTTGCTAGGGCTTTGCCCCCCTCTTTCATCAAATAAATAAATATATTGAGGTGTACTTATAATGTAGGTGGTGTGATATGGAGGTGAGTATGTAAATTAGGTTTTACTTGAATATCTCTGGTCCTAAACCCTCGGCCGATGTGAAATTGAGGAGAGGGGATTCGTAGAAGGATAAGCTCTGCGTGAAGTGGAAGACTCTACAAGCTATGCTCAAGTAGTGCCATAGAGCCCTCGAGTCGCTCGACATCACTGGGGGTTCTAACGGCAACGATGATGGAGATTATGACGATGAGGTTGATGACAATAACAGTTATCGTGGTGCGATCTCTCATATCTTTCTTCTGCCCTCCTCCTCCCACTCTCTAAAAGCAGCATCTGTTTTCGGTAAAGCTCTCGACGGCTCTACTGGCCAAGGCCAAGCTCAATGACTTTGGATTGATGGAGTCCTTCTCTATAACATAAGGAAATATATAAGTGTGTGTGTGTGTGTGTGTGTGTGTGTGTGTGTGTGTGTGTGTGTGTGTGAGAGAGAGAGAGAGAGAGAGAGAGAGAGAGAGAGGTTTTTTTTTTATAATTTTTTTTTGTTCTAAAAACTTTTTTTTAGCTATCAAAAGTCATATTTACCCCTAAAAATATAGCATGTGCTCCTCATATGATTTAATTTGATAGAAAATGTTATGGTAGACTGATTCGACAAATAATAACGAGTATAGGGACCATTTGAACGAATAATTTAGTTAAAGGACCAAAATGTAAATTATGTATAAATTTGAGGACCATTTAAGTTAAAAACACAAACAATTTATAACAAATCAATACCATTCTATACAAACGGATGAAAGGAGAGCGAACATAAATAACAAAGTGAGAAAGGAAAAAGAAAATTGGTGGATTATTTAACAAATGGATAGTTATTTATATAATATGGGATGAGTTTTGGGGTTGTATGTATTATTATTCCATACACATGTCCACCAAATAAAACTCAACAAGGACGGACCCTTATACTAACTAACCTGGGCCATAGCCCATACGGTTTTTTATTTTCCAACACACCAAAATCAATCCCCCTTCATGCATAACTCTGCACTGCACACATAACTTATATGAGTGAATCTATAGTGAGGGTCTTATGATTTCTTAATCGTTAAATTCAATTATTAGTTGTTGAATTAAATTATTTAGTTTAATCTAACGGTTAAGAAATAGGACCTCATCTAAGGGTCTTAGATAAGATCTTCACCATAGAATTCTCATAACGGCTATCACTTCACATACCCTAAGGTAAATTGAGTCCACCCTAATTTAAAATCGTGGATCCATCATTGGTTGTGAAATAAAGATACGAAGTATTAAAAGCTCCGAGGCAATTAATTTTTTGTTTCAAAACACTGGAAAAACTTCCCCACACACCATAGATGAGCATTCAAGACATCAAACAAACCGTTGTTTTTTAAATTCCTTGTGATAAGGTGATAAATAGAGAATAATACCACCATGGCTGCAATTTGCAAACCCTGTTTTCACGTGGCAAACCCATCGAGAGAAGGGTCCAAGTTAATTAAGACATGGGCTTTCGCCATGTGTAATTTCTTCTACTTTCTTAGATCCTTTTAGATAGACCAAATATATATATATCCCTTGGTTTCTTACCTTTCATGGTAGTGGCAAATCTTCTCCAATGGAAAAGAAAGTGGGTGGTGAAAACTTTCCGACCTGATTTGATTGGAAGAATGAATTAGCTGATCAGATGCCCATATCAACAATTTTAGTTGTGTTCTACTTTTGGACAAGTCTTTTCATGTTTCCACTTATAAAAGTGTAGTCAGTGTCATCCCTTCGAGAAGAATGAAGCGGATTAAATTGGGAGGGGAGACCTTTCCTTTATTACAATAATGTAAAAGCTAGCACGACATTGAATACACGACGGAAAATCTAAAAACTGTCGTGGTTTTTAAAACGGGTGTTCTATAACCATGATGGTAGGGTTCCAAATACATTGATAAAAGGAACTTGTGTTGGTTTGATGTTAAGCGGTACGACAATTGTTAATGTCAAGAGGGAACCGTTGTATATGTAAAACACCCTAAGAAAAAGAAGTCACTTAAAGTGTTTTCTCTCGCTTTCAAGATTTTCACAGCTCGAAGTTTCAGAATTCCAGATCATTTTGCAAACTTTTTGGTCATTATAACATAATGTACCATTGTCATCTTTTTTATGTTATGCGTGGTGATGATGTATACGCCAACTCAGCTCAGCTTGCTAGTCATTCTATCTACTAGAGTTGCTCATCTTGTGCATGAATCTGATTGACAATGAAAGCTAGCTCATCTCCAAAGCTAGCTAGCTCATCAATGAGAACCAATGGGTACCCTAGAGAAAGAAGACGATAATTTTGATTGTGACTTGGCGAAGTATCATTTTCAAAGGGAATGACAAAAACTGATCGATGCCCTTGCACTTGAAACAGTACTTAATTATGGCAACACTTTTGTGTGTATCAAGCATGCTAAAATGGTAGGTGAATGATAGAATATTTGCTTACTTTGTCTCTCAGAACTTCTGAGAAAAGAGAGGTCTACATATATATATATATATGATAATGGCTGTAACTTTCATGTCCTGGTTACCTCAATATTGGGTCATTGGATCTGCCCCAAACAAGTCTATTGCTAGGCAGGCATCACATGGATCAGTTGCTAATGCAACTGATGTGGCAAGACAATGACATGACAATAATAAATCTTTCTTGTGTGGAGATTGAAGACTATATGGTCATCCAATAAACCCTAGCTAGGATCTTTGATAGCTAGGGCATGCATGCTCCTAAATCTTTTTGCTTAAGATCTGGATTTTCTTTTTTCTTTTCCTTTTTGCCCTAGTCCTCCTCAACTTCAAATTCATGGAGCATTAGAGTTTTGTTTGCACGAATCATCGGTCCCCAAAGTCTAACCAATTGTCTATCTCTCTCCAAGGTTGATGAATTTGGAGAGTCTTGAAGCCGAAAAAGAAAAACGCTCCCCTAGACAAACCTTAATGTAGAAGCGCACACGTAAGAAAGCTAAATGATTCCTTTTGGTTGTTCCAAATTTTCGAACAGAACGGCAAAACAAGTCGTTCCCTATTGTGCACTAGAGATGATACCTAAACAGAAGAAACCAAAATTCCCTGACACCTTTGACTTTCTATTTCACATTTTAGTACGAAAAGTTATAGGTTTATTTTTTGGGTGAACAAAAAAGTTATAGTAGCAACTTGCAACTTACAAGCACATGTATTATAGTCGTGTACTACTCTATGATCACATAGCATCTTATCCAAAGCAAGAGAAAACTAGGCTTTGTCCAACAACAACAAAAGAAAAGGAGAGAAAACTAGACTAGATAAAGCTAACTCTTTATGTTTTTTTGTTTACTTATCAAATAACAACTTAATTAGATAACTTTTCAACTAGACAACTAAGATATCAACAAGACATTCAAATCACCAAACCCAAAAGGGTAACAAAACTGACACACTAAAAAAATCCAAACTAAAGTAGACACACCAACAACTATTAGCCCACATTACTACAATTAAGCTTAATCTCAATTAAAGCCTACAAATCCAAAATCACCAAAACTCTAAAACAACACATGAGAAATAATGAACCCTACTGCCACCACCATTGGCTATTAATCCAACTGCGCATAATAGCGAACAACTATGCCAATCAAACAAACATGGCAAAAACTATTTTGGTTTCGAATGCTAGGTATAATTAAATTTAGAGAATATGAGAAGTTGTATAGAGGCAATTTTGGGAGAATGATTTGATTGAGGAATTAGCCCAAAAGAGGTGATGGGGAACTTCGAACTAAACATGGCTTAGAAGAATTTGTCACAAAGGACTTATTATTCAAAATGCCCTAGTGGACTTATTCACTAACACAAAAGGAACTCAGAGATAGAGCACAACTAGGATTTTTTCTACAACCCTTTTGGTATTTTAATAATAGAGAAATTTAATATCACCTAGAATATTACGGGTATGTCCATTTGTTACCCAATAATATTTTTTAGGGAAAATTCATTTTTGGTCCATGTAGTTTGTTGGATTTCACACTTTGGTCCCTATAGTTTCAATTCTGGCAATTTAACCTCAAGAATTTAATATCCATCGCAATTCAGGACACCTCCAAATTTCCGTCCAATTTATCCAAAACTTCGTCCAAAATTCCCCTCCACGTGATAGACAAGTACATGTGTCAACGAATTGCGATTTATATCAAACTACATGAGTCAAATTGTCAAAATTTAAACCACATGAACCGAAGTAGAAAACTCAACAAACTACCGCGACCAAATATAACAATGTACCACCACCATCTAATTCGATTCAAATTCTGTTAAATAACTATTATTCATTTTTACCACTCTCACTAATTATCATTATCAAATTAGAACTAACAGACAAAATGAAACATTGGGTAAAGTTATAAAACGATGATGATAGTCCCAGAAACATATCGTGTTGCCGCATTGGTTTTGGATCTATTATGGGTATTTCCGTACAGAATGACAATGGATGATGACATTCAGTAAACACAATCGAACTATAGGTATTACGGTTCCCTAATGATCATTAATATTATAACCTATAAAATTGCAATTTGCTTAAAGTTTTCCTTCGGTTATCATGTGTACAATAATATTAAAGAATCGATCTCATCGAATATATAGTGCAACCAACATAGATTTGAACCAAAAGTTGGTGCAGTTGGTCTTGCATAAAAAGCAGGCTTGATGATTATGTTGGATTTTTTTTGAAATAAAAAAATAAAAACTGTCTCACTAATGGTATTTGGCATCATTCTTCCTCTTGATAATAATGAATAAAATAATACAAAAAGACACCAATAATTTGGACCAAAATCAAATTTGGTTTCAACTGGTTGAGCACATAGTAGGATAAATGTAGACCTATTAGGAGTTGTGCATTTACCCGAATCTCGGAATTCCTAGCGAAGATATTATTTCAAGGATAAAAATAATATTATTAAACCTCAAAATAATAGAAATTACTGCTTTGTCTCTGAAAAGCTAATTGACAAATATATAGTTCCATTGGAAAGTTGTGATGTTTAAAGTTTTTAATACGTTTGAAACAAAGATCCTTTCTCTTTTTCAACACATGACATCGAAGGAAAGCCCCTTGCTCAGGGATATGTAGACTACCTACTCAATTAGCCAAGGAAGACTTTGCTTTCTAAGAATATATATATATATATATATATATTTTTTACATGATACAATCACTGAATGGAGTCCATCGATCACATAAAAAAAGCGAGAGAGAGAGGGAATAAAAGGAGAGCATCAATACTTTATTAGCATTTCCATCACAATTGCATTGCAGAAATCATTAGCTATGTCTATTCCTTCATTGAAAAACAATTTATTTTTCTTATATGTAGGTAGAATATTGGGAACTTCTGGCCAACTTTCTCATATTGCTTGAATTTTTATTTTTATTTTACCAAATTTAGGAAATGAGAGGGGGATTTTCTCACATACATTATGAAATACTATCAGGATTCGAACTTGAGACCACTGTTATGCAAATTAATGTCATTTTTTACTAAATACACCTCCGTTGGCGATTGCTTTAATATTTTAAGTAATAGAAAAGCACATTAGAATAATGAAGGGTTTTCACAAAAAGTTTTGAGAGACAAATAGACATGACAAAAGTGGAATGTAAATGAGAGGGGGAACAAGATAACAATAATGAGATTGGTTTCTACTCTCTAACATTTAGGACCATAGATACCTTTGTACTCGAGGCCACCCTACTCCTACTTTTGCAGCATGATGATGCAGAGGACCAATTTAGATATGACGTGGTAGCTCCCCATTTTGATGTTGCCCCAAGTGCCTGCACACTCAACCCATATGGTTCTATTTGTCAAGTAGGGTTTCAAAAACCATTTGTTAATTTTCTTTTTAAACAATTATTTTTTCCATTATAGTATTAATAGAATACTTATTTGAGGACAAAGTGTCTTGTAATGTCATATATTTGTCAAATGCTCATTGGATAATTTTTCCCCAACAGTTTAGCCAATTAAAAAGGCACTTAGATATGCTCCTTGATATGGTTGTCTAGGGTTTATAATATTATTAAGGCTGGCCTAACATGTTTTTTGTTTTCAGCATGGTTGGTCTCCTGGTCATGGTCGTGGAATTTCTTGGTTAATATTTTAGGTTTTAGATACATTTCGTGAGGTGAATCTCGAGACCAAATCAATAGGTATTTGGAAATTTTTTGCTTCATTTCTCCTCTTTGGTAGGCAAAGAAATGCAGTCCATAATCACCATATTGATAACAACCGACCTCACTTTATTGGCAAAGCAATAAAAGTATACTTCATGATGGAAAAGTTGAAAGTGATATATTTTGAACTCGAATGCAAGAGGCTAGGGTTGAGGTTCAATACTTTTTTGTACGACCAAAAATATCGAGGAGAGCACATTTTAATATTATTATTCATTCACAGTTTAATAACATAACATGTTATTCATTCATAGTTTAATAACATAACATGTTAAACAGTCTCAACAAAAAAAATTCTAGCATATATATGCCAAAATTTTCCCGAATTTCAAGACTCTCATTCTAGCACAAAAACGTTTACTTTTTTTTTTCCCTTTCCCTTCTATCTCCCTGTTTCTAAATTTGTGAGGCTTTTGTAGTTCCATCAGCTATGTTAGTCTTTAGCACGAGAAAGACTTCCATAAAACGGAAATATCACTATTTTGCTATTGTCGATCAATAACGTTATGACACGCACGATAACACTTCCTTATGACATAGCATTATTGACCAGGATAGCAAAATAATACTATCCACATTGCAACTCAATTTTTCTCCTTTAGCACATAAGGGAAAACAGATCCGTTATAATATCTCAAATTGATCTCTGGGTAAACCATAAAATTCCATGTAATGGCAACTATGTAGTCGGGAGCATGCATATATATATATATATATATATCTATTAATAATCAAACCTCCTTTATCTAAAGTAAGATTATGAGGTTTTAAGTAATAAAATCTGCTAATCCAAACGTTACAACTGATATATAGAAAATGGGGGGAAAGATAAGACCTGCTACAAACTGATAGACTTCTCAAAAAAGCTGATAAAAACATATACATAGGCGTACAACTAATAAACAACAAAAAGCAAAGTGAGCAATAATTCCATAATAAAGTTTTCTTTTTCTTTTTCTTTTTTGGGTTGAAGAGTGGTGCATATAATATGTAAAGGAAGGTTAAAATTTACCAACTGCTGTTACCTAACTTTGCTGGTGGGTAGGGGAGAGGGTTGGGATCGATGCTGGAATCTAGGGCTAATAGAGTAGCCAGTAATTGGCCAAAAAACGAAAAAGATTTCTATTTTACCATCAGAAAAAAGCAATTGATGATTTGATATTGAAATTGACACCGTCAAAGCATGTCTAATTGGAACTGTCATTTTTCTTTTTTTTTTTAGTGCTAATATAAACTTTTGGCAAATACACTAGTGGTATGTGTTCTTAGTCATTGCATTTTTCTTCAAGAAAAATATATGTTCCGGAGCTTTTACTTGATTTATAAAAAAGAGTAATGTCTTTTTAGAGAGAAAGAGACAAAGAATTTTCTTTCTTTGATGCCCGAGTGATAAGTTCTATATGTTTTTAGGGTTTAGGGTAATCCGACCGAAAAAAAAAGAGTGATAAGTTCTATATGTTTTTTCATCATGTCGCCTGCAAACTAATAGGTCCCATATGGTTTTTCTATTTTCAAATTCAAAAGTTATCGACACCAGATGCTAATTCTTGTCCCCTGCTTGGCACGAGAAAAGACATGCTATATTTGTTATAGGTCAAATTTGGATTAGGAAACAAATTAAGGCACCAATCAAATGAGAACCAATTGTTTGGGGCCAAAAATGTTTTTCAAAAACTTAAATTTCTTTTGACTCTTCAAATGTTTGCTAATGGTTCTAAATATTGTTTGTTTTTTTTCTTCGGTGCATGCGCCACTGTTTCATATTAGCGTCGCTAATGTATAGCCACAATGGACTTCAAGATTTATAAAGAGAGCTTTTCAAAGCATAGAGACCCTAAGCTCTTCGATTCAAACATTAGAAAACAAAAGGTAACTATACCACAATTGTGTTTTCGACAAAAAAAAACATCACAATTGTGTTAGTATCATGCGATCACCGTTGCATTTAATATACATAATCATGAGCTTTTGAACAGTTAAATGACGTTTTGACCTCAAACGCCTAGTTTCTGAACTTTTTAAAAGGAAAAATGAAACTCTAACTATATATGTTGAAAGAACAGTTATTTTTATTACCTAAACTTAAATTGTCCTATGTTATTTTTCTGATTTAAGAATAATTTCACATCTCACGAAGATGCTTGCAGATGACAAATTGCCACGCCTATATCCATACAATGGCAATATGACTACTTTTGGGTTTAGCCCTTTCTGCAGATTGGGTCCTTTACCATGACAAGCAGTAAAATTATTGTATCATTGAACCGACTGTTTCTTTTTCTTTCATTGACCTTTCTTTCTGATATACTTGCACACGCACTATCGTGTAGCTGCAATCTTTTGGCAAAGGCCTGCAGAGCAAAATATTTATGCCTGAAGGGAATTTAATAAGGGAAATAAGTCATAAAAGAACTCCAATGAATATACCATTTCAATTGGGAAAAAAAAAAAAAAAAACAAGAATGACCCATTTCAAGAATTCAAGTTGAAAATACAAAGTAGAAGAAAATATTTATGCCTGAAGAATTCTATGTCCCCCTTGCTTTCCTTTATCGTTTTGTTTTGGATACAAGTGTTTTTTTGTTGAATGATGATATTTCATTACGAAATCTCACCCAAAACGAGAATGACATAAATACAACAAGACATAGCAACCCAGTAAGGAAGCTCATAAGAACGAACTAATGTGTAATATCACATGGACAACACTGGTGGAGCCACCTAAGGACCAGGGTGGGCCCAGGCCCTCTCTCATATTTTTTATTTTCTCATATTTTTATTTATATATTTTCTTCTTGGAGTAAAAACTCTTTTTTTTTTTTTTCCTCCTTCTCTTCCTCTTTTGATTAATTTAAGCTTTGTGAATTCCCCTTTCCCCCATTTTACATGTCTAAGTAAGGTATCTTAATATTGGGATTTATGAAAATTTTTGTATTTCTTCTCTTTGTTGAAGTATAAATTATTCAATTTTGAGTCTTTAATAGTGTAGATGATGAGATTAATATTCAACCATGTTAAAATATGAAATTCAGGACAATTATGATTGTAATAAATGGATAAATTATTAATCAGTATGAAATAATATTATTAACTTATTAACCCGTTTAGCGCTTGAGGACTCCTATTCAAATTATTTTTAAATTTTTTTGTGAAAGGCCCCCTCTAATGTGAAATCCTAGCTCTGCCAGTAATGGACAACAAGACTATCCCAAATGATGATAGCACCAGATGAACAAAATTAAATTTGACAAAACTAGTTGTACTAAACTAGCATAACACCCAATTGAAAAAAAAAAAAAAAACATCAACAGACAGCAGAAAAACATAACCACCACATATCTGCCACCATAATCGGGTAACTCTCAAAACAGCCCAAAGCCTGAAGAACCAGAACCATGAAACATGAAGGAAGGAGGCGGTGCAAGCACCCGAGCTATAGTTGTGTCGTAGCTATACACATCTTCCAAGATGTTCACGAGAAATTGCTTTTCGGATTAGCCGATGTAACCAAGAGATGAAGCCAGATCGAGAGGGGAGAGAGAGACTGAGTGATAGCTGACATCAACCGAGTAACTACATCACCACCAGATTCGAAATCACTGATACACCTACAAGAAAACAGCCAAGGGACAACACTAGCAAGAATGGAGGAAGGGCCGTGGTTTGGCATGAGCAAGGTGAGCCACCGCACAGGGCCCCACTTTGAAGGAGCCCCACATTAAATATTAATTACATTAATATGTTGTTGTAGTTTAGTAATAGTATTAATTTAATAATATTAATATTCACTTTTTATTTGTCTTTCAATACAAAATAAGGAAAGATGGCCCCATATAAATATTATTTTATTAATGTGAGTTTATTATATTGGTATCGATTGCCTTGGCTTCTCCCTCTTGATTTTTCTATTCCTTTTTAATACCAATTTTCATTTTGCTCAATATAAGAGACCTCCAACATATAACTTTGTATGCAATTATTTTTCTAGCGGCCTATATCTTAATTGTTTTTTCAAGCTTCAGCCTTCAACCACTGAACTCTCTCTCTCTCTCTCTCTCAAATTTTCTGATTTTTTTTTCCTATATTTTTTATATTATTTTTTTCCTTAGTTATTGATAATTAGTAATTTGATGATCACAAAATTTTAATTATAGTTTGATTATTTTTTATAATTTTTCGTTGAAGACTTTATTTTAGGGCTGAATGGAGGCATGAAGCCTTAGATCCAAGCAAGAAAACTCAATCAAGTCACCAACTCTTAAGAAGGAGAGAGCTTCAGACCCAACAAAATGGGTGAAGCCAAGTGCTCTAAGAGGAACCTTGAAAGGTTAGTCAATAGAGGGGAGAAGGGGAGGGCCCTCCCCCTCGGTGAGGTGAAACAGCACTGAAAGACTCTCTCAAAAGTTAGGGTTTTTAGGGGAAATCGAAATTATGATCCTCGATGAAGGGGTAAATGCTCTTAACCACTTCAGCTACAAGCCTTGTCTTTGCTATCCTTTTCGTTTACAAATTGAGGACTAAAGAATATATATGAAACCAAAGTTCCAACTTCCAACAAGCAATTATAGATATTTTTCATACTTATAACTTGCAATTGCAATTATCTTATCTGTGTTTATCCTAACAAGCACCAAGTATAGGACTATTGATACCTAATTTTACAAAAGGTGGTTTTTGGGGGCAAAGGATAACTTTATCTATTAGGTATGGTCCTCGTCCTTAATTACACACCAAAAAGCTCAGTATAAAATTCGACTCTTATAGGCCGGCACAAGTAAACAACACACATTCTACCAAAAAATACTAAATTATACACCACTGACCCCAATAATTGGGACAATGTCACAAGTCGATCGCTATTGGTTTTGTTATCTATAATTTTAGAGTTCTGCTTCTGAGTAACAAGCTCTCCATTGAGCATTATAAGACGTTTGCCCGACAAGAAAAGCAGATGAAAGTAAAGAAAAAAAAGAAACCGATCTTTACAGAAAGCAAAGAAAAAGAAAGAAAGAAATGACAAGAACTTTAGACAAGCTAGCTAGTCTCCCTTGAATTATTTACACTTTGAAAAAATAGGTTTAAATACACAGCCAGAAGTAAGTGTTGTCTTAGACATTTATAAGTTCACTAGATTAAACATAAAGAAAAATTAGAATGCAGCAGCCTAGGGTTTTTACGAACTCTCTCTCTTTGCCATATCCTACTGAGGGAGTAGGAAGGTGATGGTTCTCGAGCAACTTCTACTGTCACTTATATTTTTTGGAAACTCTTGGCTGGGAAAAACTCCTCTTTCTGTATGTAGTATACTAGGGCTATGTGCGTGGGACTAGGGAGACATTCCCTTTCCTCACATCACATGCTTTTCTTATATATCTTTTCACTTTCCCTAGTTTTTCCTATGAGAGCCAAGATTTTTTGATCGGATTATGAGCCAAGATTACCTCATGTGGGTCCATTTAAGATGGTTGAGATGACTGAACTAAACACATCGCCTAATTTGTGGACCGAGCATTCTCTTCTTATTTGTGGTGGTGCATGTGAGCTTAGCACTTTCAATTTTTAAAGCTTTTTTCCACTTAGTTGTAATATATTTTAAGTTCGACTCACGTGAATACGACAATAATATATATTTATGTTTTGTTTGATACCTCATTGTGGTGACATGACTTTATGTTGAATCGATGCATTGACCCATTTTATATCTTTGTAAATATTCCAACGTACACGAAATGTTTTAAGAGCCAATTGACCCTAAGGCATGCCCTCGATTGGCTTTTCTCACTTTCCTTTACTAAATTGTTGTTCAGTAAACCCAATTGGATGGGGAGATGATGGCTATTATTTCTTGATTCAAAACTTAGTCACAATTTCTTATCAAACCTCATAATCTTAGCTAAGATATAATAAATTTCATTACAAATTCGCACTTTAAAAGATATTTATGCAATAAATTATTATTTAGAGCTAACTTGCAAAGAGGATAGGGCCCTCCATGACAATTGACTGTCCATATCGGTTGGCTTATATGTGCTCTCATCGAATCTAGCTAGGGTTAGGGCTAATCTCTACCTCCTTGGGACCATAAGGTTACCTTTGTCGACATGAATCATTCAAATATGCACCATGTGTAGCTTAATACAACACAAATCACTTTTTTAGACTTTACAATGTAATTTCATGATCTCATATAATCTCATTCGTTTACAACAACAAAAATCAACTAAATTGGAAATTAATAAATCATCTAACTCTTCAAATTCAAAAAAAAAACACATAAATGTCACGTGAACTTTTAGGCAAGCACATCATTATCACATGAACTTTTAATTTTAATTTTTAAATACCTGAAATACGTAAAGTGTTGCAATTCACCACTTACGTCTAACTCCATTAAAATTTCCTTTACGTTTAAAATTTTTTTCGTCAATTCACTATAGATAAAAAATAATGTTTAAAAAAAAAAAAAAAAAAAACTGACCTCCGTATCTCTCTCTCTTCTCTCTACCCCATCTTTCTTTCTTCCACGTAATACCAAATTTCAATGCTCCAATTGATCTTGTTGCATTCCTGCACTGCATTTCATGGCTTGCAATAATTATGCAAAGGCATATCCCTCATTCCAATGAAAGTTTTGCATCCATCAAATTCAAAAAATTTAGAATAAAAAATATAACATAAAAAAATTTAGCATCCTGCAATTTCTCTCTCTCGCCAAAAAATTTAACATCAAAAGTTAGAATTCAAATTTTGTAAATTCTTTTTTTTTTCCCATTTTTTAAAACAATTATTTTTAATTATAAATAATTGATAAAAATACCCGTAAACTTAACCAAAACGACGTAGGTGGCAGATTACAACACTTTATAAAGTCTATGTGATTAAAATTAAAAATTAAAAGTTCAAGTAGTATTTATGCAAATTTTCCAAAAATGAACATTTAAAATTGAAAAAATAGACAAACAGTCAATTTGATTAAAATACCAAATGTCTCATTGATTTGTGATGCTGATGATCGACTTTGTGTAGAAATGATCATTGAAAGGAAGCTAACAAACATGAACAATTCAAGAAATTGTACGCACCAAGTCAAGTATTAAAATTAATTATGTTTACTGTGTTCAAAGATTTTCAACAATAAATTATAAATTTCAAGATAAATAACGAATCAAACAATCCCCTTGAATAGTAGAGTAAATATAATAATATTGGGGAATAATATTAGGGATGTCATAGTGCTGGGATCTATGACGCCAATCAGTTGTTAGTTGATGCCTTTTGTAGTGTCCCCTCCATTCAAACTGTCGTACTCGTCATCCCCAATGCCCACTTTCCATTCCTTCAGCACACACAGCCCAAAGCATCCCAGGCCCCTACATGCCACCAACATAATGATACTTGAATACTTCTATGACCAATAAATCTACATAGCTTTCCTGAGATAGTGCCATTACAAATATTATTTTAAAAACGTAGAATCATTTGGAAAACAATTATTCAAATGGGCACATGGATTGGAACACAATTTGAGTCCACAAATATCAACTAATTTTTCAGGGTGATCGTCAAACTGTCACGTGATGTTATTAGTTCACCACATGTTATATTCTAAGTTCATAAAATATCAACAAAATTGTTTGCTTATAAGACTCTCCGCAAGAACATTTTCACACCTCCTTGAGGAAGAACATTCTAGTTCACACCTCCTTGAGGAAGAACATTCTAGGTTCACACCTCCTTGAGGATGAAATTAAGCCAGCATCTTATTCCTAGTGGCTTTAAATGGGTCTTGGTCTTCTTAAGAAATGAGAAAGTATTTTTTGCTAGGATGTTATGTTCCCATTAGATTTTCGTGCAACATGTATACATGACGTCTATTGGTCCTTGCAGTGCCAAAGTCAATTCCAACAGACAACTTCTTCTTGACCCCTCGTGAAAATCACATGTAACAGGACCCACATGAGTCCATGTCATAGTCATGGCTACATGTGTTTCAAATTTGTCAAGCTCAAAGCCTGAAATCAAGACTGATAAGTGCCCATTTTTCTCCCTTCTAAAAATTAATCATAATAACAATCAAACTAATATCAATTACATATATTATCAGTACATTATCATTAGTAATGGATGGAGAGGCTTAACATCTTATATAATTAATTGCACAACTTTTCTAACTTAATGATAGATTCATGCACTTGACATTTCTCTTCACTTTATTGAGAGAGGTCCCGGATAAAATCCGTACCTTGGAAATATCTTTCACGTATTTTTCTCACACACACATCGAGGCGATTAATTACAGACACACCCGTGGAGATGGTCCATCCCATGCATACATAATACAATTCTCTCTCAAGATGTTAAAAACAAGATTTGGTTTGATTTGGTTTGATTTGGTTTGGTTTGGTTTGAACTTTCTCACGAGATTATGAAAGAGAGGACACAATGGAGAAAACAGCCAAAACCACAATACATGCACTTTCTGAAAGATAAACGCTACAGTGGGACCCCACTTTCTATCCGAGTCCCCTGACACTAAGCTGAAGCAGCATGCAGCAAACTGTGTGGGGGCTTCCCGCGGATCGCTCTCCGATCAGGAAAAATTGATTCCTGTGGCATACGTGTCGCCTGACAAACTTGTATTCATTCATATGTATAAAACTGGTACATTTATGCAGTGATATCATGATATGTACTTACAACGAGTTAATAATAATAATAATGACATTTAAATCAAGGTATCCTCCATGGACAATGCCCTTTTATAGTGCTATTTTAGGTCCTGGTGTACAATTTTTACTTGAAGTGGTAATAGCCTCATTGGTAAAACTAACAGGTTTTGATCAGCGGTAGGGGTTTTTCTACATCGCGGATTTCTACTTACCATGACCGTGGTTGTAATTGTTAAACCGACAAGTTCATCCTTTTTCTTAGTAGAGTAAAGATTTATTGTAATGATTTAGTTTTCCCATTGAGCACGAATTTGTATTGAAGATGTGTTTATAACCCAAGGAAAGTACACAAAGATATGTGAAATTGGACAAGAAAAGAGGAAAGGTGTTTGGTACAATACCCAGGGTGTTGTCATATTTAATTTATATTTCCTCAACATTGTGTTGATTATTGGTTGATTTTGGCATATCTTGGTATTTCGAAAATCAGCCCATCACTTTCGCTTTCTTTGTGAAATTCGTCTACTGAAATTTGGAACTCAAAATAAGAAAAAGAAGATCGTAACACACACGAAATAAAAACTGGCAATAGTCTCTATGGTACAAAGTTATTGTTGAGTTTGTGTTTTGACTATGCCGCCTAAAACCTCCCCTTTAAATTCTCGTCTCTACCTCTCATTTTTCTTAGACTCCTCTACACCTCTCCTTTTGCTTTGCCTCTCTCTCTCTCTCTCTCTCTCTCCCTCTCTCTCTGAGAAAATCCTCAAAACACTTTCTACATGGGTTCGCCTATGTACGGCTTCCACAACCAAAACAACATTCTCTACCTCAAACTTTTCTTCATCTTATTATTCTTGGGCTGCATACCAGATAGAACAACCAACCTTCCTTCCAATCAACTCCTTGCCACACCAACAAGTTCAGCTAACTCTCTTAATCTTACTTCAGCTTTGGAGACACTAAGCCTAGATGGTTACTTTACTTTTAAAAACAACCATCATGCAGCAAAGGACTTTGGCAACACATTTCAATCCCTCCCATTAGCAGTCCTGCATCCAAAATCAGTTTCTGATATCTCCTCCACAATAAAACTTATATTTGAACTGGGTTCTGCTTCAGAGCTTACAGTTGCTGCCAGAGGCCATGGCCACTCTCTTCAAGGTCAAGCTCAAACCCATGGAGGTCTGGTCATCAACATGGAGTCACTCAAGGCACAACAAATGCAGGTTCACATTGGAGAGCAGCCTTATGTGGATGTTTCAGGTGGTGAGCTGTGGATAAATATTCTGCATGAGACTCTTAAATATGGGTTGTCACCAAAATCTTGGACTGATTACCTTCACCTCACCGTCGGCGGGACTTTATCATACGCCGGGATCAGCGGTCAGGCTTTCCGGCACGGGCCACAAATCAATAACGTCTACCAGCTGGAGGTTGTCACAGGTATGTTCACACAGTACAGAGTTGCTTCAAATTGCAGAGGAACTACAAAAACACATAGCACTCATCATATCAGAAAAAGACAAGGGTATTTTGGTGATCTACCTACTCTTTTTTTAAGTAAAAAAAAAATTCATACAAAAGATATTGGGGGAGGGGGTTTTTCTCACACATACTGAGAAAGTGCCATGGAGATTTGAACCCGAGACCACTAGTCTGCAAGTCAAGACTCTTTCCACTGGGTTTGGCCCGGTTGGCCTTTGCTTTTTCTTCTGGCACTAAAATACTCCTTCATACATCATAAAATATGTTGATTTTATATAATCTTTACTCATTTGAAACAATTTCAATTAGCTATGCGACAAAAAGGCGTCAGTAATATAAATTTTGAAGTTGTGTTGCAGGACAAGGAGAAGTAATTACCTGTTCAGAGAACAAAAGTCCAGACCTTTTTTATGGTGTCCTTGGAGGGCTTGGACAGTTTGGCATCATCACACAGGCCAGAATTTCTCTTGAACCAGCACCAAAGATGGTAAAAAAATACACTTCATTTCGAAAGAAGGTACATTACAATCCAAGAGTACATATATTCTAAATTTATAATACATAGTTTATTTATTTTGACAGGTGAAATGGATCAGAGTGTTGTATTCAGACTTCTCATCATTTACCAAGGACCAAGAGTTTCTCATATCATCTGAAAATTCATTTGACTATATTGAAGGATTTGTCATAATTAATAGAACAGGTCTTCTTAATAACTGGAGATCTTCCTTCAATCCTAAAGATCCAATGCAAGCCAGCAAATTCAATTCAGATGGAAGAACACTCTACTGCCTAGAAATGGCCAAATACTTTAACCCCAATGAAACTGATGTCATGGATCAGGTGAGACTTTCAAGGAAATGAAAAATATCCTCCTTATTTCTTCGATGACAGAAAATACAATATTCATCACTTGGTAAAGTCCTCATTGCAAACCTTTGTGTATGCAGAGAACTGAAAGCTTACTGTTACTTTTGCATTACATCCCATCCACCCTCTTCCTGTCTGAAGTTTCCTATGTCGAATTCCTAGATAGAGTGCATTTGTCCGAGATAAAACTCCGAACGAAAGGATTATGGGAAGTTCCCCACCCGTGGATGAACCTTCTCATCCCTAAAAGCAAGATACATGACTTTGCTGATGAGATCTTTGGCAACATTCTCACAGACAATATCAATGGTCCTATCCTTATGTACCCTGTCAACAAAACCAAGTAACTACTCTACAATTTTATGACTCCTTTAAAAGTCTCAAATTTTCCATATTCTCAACCTTAATTCCTTTATTGTGTTACAGGTGGAACAACAACACATCTTTGGTTACCCCAGATGAAGATGTCTTCTACTTAGTGGCATTCCTATCCTCTGCAGTGCCATCTTCCACAGGAACAGATGGCCTAGATCAAATTTTAACACAAAACACAAGAATTCTGGAGTATTGTGATAGAGCCCAGCTTGGTATCAAGCAATATCTACCCTATTACAGAACCCAACAAGAGTGGAAAGCTCATTTCGGCCCTCGATGGCAAGCTTTCATACAGAGGAAGTCTTCTTATGACCCTTTGGCAATCCTTGCCCCCGGGCAGAGGATCTTCCAGAAGGCAATACCCATCTTATGACACTGGCAATTTAAAAGAGCCACACAGGAAGTGCCTCACATATCCAGAGCCAATAATCCCCAAAACTACAGTAAAGTCATGGCAATTAAATTAACATGTCCTTGGATTTCCAGTTGCATAGTAAGCAAAATAGGGTCCCTTTGGGTTGTCTGATAAATTGCGTTCAAACTTATAAGCATCAAATACAAAACCAGCGCATGTTGTAAATAGATTTAGTGACTGTATTCCAGTAAAGGGTGTCCCTTGCATATATTATGAAGCCCATTTTAGTTTCGTGGTTATTTTGACAAAGAGTCTCATGTCCCTTCCAAGAAAATATCAGAGAATTTACAAAATAAAAAGATGAAAACCTGAAATTGACATACAGCCAAATTTATGATACCATTGTCTGCATACATTGATCCTTTAGTACTACAAGCAAAAACTAGCAAAATCTTAAGTGCAACAAACTTACATATATGGTGGCTTGTAGCAACGACACAGTTATTTTGTTTCTCTAGCTTCTTTCCAGCCAAGACCTGGTCTGCAGATATCCCCCTGTGGTTCTTCATAGCCTCTAGCGTCACGTATTGCAGCTTCAAAGTCAGTAGAGTCACTTGCAACAGGAAGAAAACTACTTATATCATCCCTAGCACCGAAGCCTCCAGCCCGCATGACATCCTCAGCTGTTATTGATGCCTCCATGTTCACTTCAGCAGAGGCATCTATATCTGCAGAAGATGCATCATGTGCAATATTTTCTCCATGTTTCCAATCAGTCACATTAGCTCGCACTTTATTATCTGGGAAACTAGAGAACGGTTTCAACACATCTTTCCCATCAACCTTAGAGATATTGGACGCAGATACTTTGTTTCTTGTCTTCTGTTCATCCTTATCTGGTTAAAAACTCAAACCTCAATTTGGCAAATAAACTAGCATGTTCACGAATCTAGATACATAATAAAGATGTGGAATAGGAAAAAATTATATCAATCACACTATTTCCAATAACATAATATAACCGGCAGTGAGGTTAACATATGTTACTGATGACATAGTTTAGATGGGCAGTTCTAAAGACACTTATTGGAAAACTTTAAACATGGAGAAATGTCTCAGAATCAAATTCTTTAACAACCTAGTAGAATTAAAATAGCATATATGGAATGAAATTCAATAAAGACAAAAACGATAACAGTTTAGTAACAATTCAGGAGTACAGCAACGCCTAAACATATCATTTTCAATACTAGAATCGGTGAGTCAAAATATGAGAGAAACAGATGACAATGTAATAAGTGGAACTGGAACTGTCACTGTATGGACAAAATGGAAACAACTTGGCGGCACCCTATATGATATAAGCATACAAAATAGTTTAAGAGAGAAGTTTTACAACCATTACCGGTGCAAAGCTATTGTTTATATATGGAGCAAAATATTGTGCATTAAAGAAAAAGCAAAACCAAAGCGTCCATAGAACGGAGATGAGAATGATAACATGGCAGATAAGAGTAGCTCTAATAACAATCAGTGTACTAGAGAAACAATCTACTAGTGATAAGAAAGAGAAACCAGTTTAGGTGGTATGGAAATGATCAACTTAGACCACCAAATGCACCTTTAATCAACGAAAGCCTAATTCAAGTGAAAATGGCCAACCAAAATTACTATGGATTATGGAAGAAGTAATAAAGAAAGATTTCAACCTAGATTTAATAGGAAATAATGCATATAATAGAACAACAACAACAAAATGGACGAAAAGACTTCAACGCAGCCAACTTGATATGACCGAGAATCTAGGACAGATCTAAGGATGATGAAAATTTGAGTAATGTTTTAGCTTCAGCTTTAATACATAATGCCATAACCTTATTTCAAATTTTTTTAGTAATTAGTTCCATGGATGTTATTTAAACTAGAACCAAAAGTTTAGGACAGCCATACTATCATTTCAGTTCCTCTAATGTTACTCCAGATTGAGAAGTTTGTCGAATTTCACAGATGTTAGCAACTTAAACAGAACTGTGCACTTAATACTACTTCATTGTTACACTCTGCTTTATTTACCGTAGATGAACATCTTCAGGATGCAAAGCAAGAGTACTTCCAATTCTAAGTAGGGTCAAAAGCGTCAAAATTAAATATGCAATTGGCCAGTCTATATTTCAAGCAAATAAGTTGGAAGCCAATTTTACTTTTAATGGCATGTGGTCTTTTCTTGATGAAATTGACCCTTTAAAAGAGTAAATTTCACTTTTTTCAGCAAACAATTGAGTATCATCTTTGGTGAATGTCCTATCATACAGAAAGAATGTCCTATCCTATCATAAGTGTTGTGTATCCACCTAATACATCCTTGAACGCTCGAGCAATAATGTAAGCACAAAGTAGGCCCTCTGAAGGGGATACACAACACTTAAGTGTGAAAACGACAGAATATATCGCAAGCCAGCTTACCATTTTAGAGAGGAACATTAATTATCTACTAATCATAAATTCTTTGATTATGAAATCCATCTCTTCCTAACTCCTTGTCAATCACTATAAAAAGCTTTATCCAGATAAGGAGCCATCAACAAAAAAGTTGGCACACAGTTGTACACAAATCTAATTTTGAAATCCGTCATATTACACTGCAAGCTCAACAAACTAACCATAATTAGTTTTAATGCTTGCAAGAAAAATAAAAAAAAGGTTTGAGGAAAGCTTGACATATATACAACAAGTAAGCAAGTACCGTGGAAAACTTCATCCTGCTTGGACTCCATGATGGATCAAATCCTGCAATTCTTCTTCTTTTGTAATTCTCAGTTCACTATAAGACGCTTCGAATTTTCTTCCAAACAAACCTAATAACAGACTGGTTACTGGAAGATTCTAACGCACAATATGCATTACACTATGGCATTATAATGAGCCTCATTAAATGAGGTAATTTCTTATGCAAGAAGGCATTGCATAAGAGGATATTCATCTTGAAGCAAATAAGTTCACCGTTGTGTAATCTAAGATAACAATTTACTATCGGCTGGCATACATTGATGTCAACCATCAGAAGATGTAGGGAAAATAATTACACACATAGACATGGATACACAGAATATAATAGAAGTGTAATAGACAGAATCAATACCCATAAAGCATGATTTAGTATGTTTTTTACAGCAAGAAAAATTAGAAAGAAAAAAAAAAAGTGGTTTCGTTTTTTTATATATAGGAAACAAGAGTTCTGCTGGGAAAAAAAAAACAGAAATATAACAGGGAGATGAGCAAGCAGTCCAGCAAGCCCACGCCAACTTAAAGCAGACAACAAACAGACCACATTCAATACAGAACTCCTACCCAGTCAAAGGAACATTCTTCAAGAGCTTAGACAAAGATGCCCAAAAGGACGCAATAATCTGTTCATGTAACCCTAAACAAAATTCAACTTTGGTTTATGGGCTTCATGGGAGATGGACATCTTTCATTTCATGGGTCATGGCAATAATAATGTGACTGTTTTGGTCATATTTTTTTTTCTTTTTTCTCTTGTGTTCATATTTATGTGTGTTTGTGGCAATCAGTTTTAGGAAAAGTAACAGAGCTGCGTACCTGGAACCGATGGGAGAAAAACTCAAGAGGGAGAAAGAGAGGAGCCCTGCTTCTTGCTCTGTTTTTTGGGCCACCTTCTTCTTCTTGTTCCAAAACTGAGGAGATGAGAGGGTTTATCGACTTATCGAGTGTCTGCTTGATATTGATTTGATTTTAAAAGAAAAATTGCGGTTGGTCCGCGTCAGTCAGAACTAGGAGTTCAACGTGTCGTCTAACTTGCAAGACACGTTCTTCAGTCCTTGACAATCTTGATATTGCATTTCTGCAATGCTGGCGGGAAATGATTGGTGGGGCACTTCCGGCAGAGAGATATTGGGAAAGTACTGAGAAGTAGTCTTTGCTTTATTGATATTTGTCTTTACTTAGTTCGAAGAGATCTCAGTTTCCATTTACATGTACAGTATGATAATGACGATATATATATTTGTGGTGTAATTTTATTGGGGGTTTATTGGTCCATAATCCCCTCAAGCTCTTCATCTCCCAAGCACCTAAAACTTTTTCCAAACACATTAAAACGCAAAAATGCATATTTGGATCTCAAATATCAATCTAGCTAAGTTGAGAAGAAATAATATAATACCATGATATTATGTAAGGGTGGGCATTCAAACTGAAAAACCAAGTCAAATTGGACAAAAAAAACTAAATTGACCAAAAAAAATGGACCAAGTTCACCAAAAATCAGACTGATTTGACCCAACTTCTGTTCTGATTCTTGTAGTGAAAAACAAATTGAGCTGAACCAGACAGGGTGTGTATTTTAAAAAAAAAAATTTATAAAATATTTACGCCCAATGCTAAATTTCTAAGTTCATAACTAATTTTTCTCCAAACACAACTTCAAATCACCTCTCCTGTCTAGGTCTAATTACCTCCCTTTGCATAAAATTAGGCCATTTGTGAATTTTTAAGCTCAAAAAATAATAATTTTGTATATAAAAAAATTTAAAAATTCTTGTCCAAAACCAAAAAATCGTAAAATGAACCAACGTATGAGCAAACTGGACCAAATCGATTTTATAATGTTTTTTTGTCAAAACCGAACTGAATCGTATAAAACCCTAAATCCATATGACAATGAGACAATGAGGCCTCGGTTTGGAACGGTAGAGGGCTCTTTCATTAACCAAACTAAAGACTTTGATAGACTTTCTTTTCCTTTAAAAAATGACAATAGGAATGACAACATTCAAAGTTACAATAGTGCATACCCGTGAATGACAACAACCATAAATAAAATCAAACATTCAAAGTTACAAGTCAATGAAAAAGATAACAAAGAAATGATAATTTTGATAAAGAAAAGTAAAAACTAACACAATCTTCCCAATCTTTTAATAACCAATTTGATGTAGCTTCATGTCCTCTTAAGTAGAATTTCTCCACATATCTAAAGCTATGCTAGCCCTCCATGCATTATCATCTTCTCGTTGCTGCTCTTGGGTTTGAACAATAGGTTCAAAATTATCCTTTTCATTAGCTGGTAATACTGAAGATGAAGATTCGTTTATTGGTTCAATTGGAAATTCATCAGAGCAATACTCTTTGCGAAGAAAGTCATGTAGTGCTACACATGACAGCACAAGCTCTGCTTGTGTCTTAAATGGAAATGGAGGCGTTGACTTAAAAATTGTGAATCGCGATTTAAAAATACCAAATATCCTCTCGATCACATTTCTTAAGGATGCATGGCGAAGATTGAACAATTCATTTTCATTTTACCATGACATGTAAAATCTTGGAGATGATATCGCACACCTCGAAATAGAGCTAAAAGTTGGCGTCGATTAGGAAATCCACAATCCACTTATATATATATATACATGTTTATCATTTAAAAAAATAAGTACTTACCTTGGGGCACTTTAAGTCCGTTCTCCTTGATAAGGCATCATTTAGCAATTTTGAATCATGTGCTGAACACTCCCACCCGCTAAGAACGTACATGAATTCCAAATCAAAGTTACAAGCTGCTAATACATTTTGTGATATCTTTCCATGACGATTATGATAGCTGCTTACATTGCGTCCCCTCACCATTGCCGGAATATGTATACCATCAATAGCTCCAATGCAATCCTCAAATAATTCATATGTAATGATAACCATAATATTAAAAATAATTATAATTATAATGACAATTATAATTATAATTATAATATTAATATAATTAGGTAGTCATCACATACCTTGAAATAAGGGTAAAATGCTTTCCCTTTTTTGAGCAGGCACAGTCGGTCTTGGTTTAGCGACCAAATTAGATGCTATTAAATTCAAGGCCTTCAAAATCTTGTGGAAATTTTCACTAGTGGCAAATTGTGATTGACCAAATGTATTACGAATTACACAATATCGAGTATTTTGGCCGATGATCTATAGGAACACTGCAAGCATTTCTTCAACCCAAATAAATCTTGTATCTTCCAAAAGTATTTTTGCTCTAAGAATAGTGCATAACTTCCAGAATACGTCTGGATACATTCTATATAATTGTCGGAAAATTGCAGGATCATCGTTCAATGCTTGATGTATATAGTCATATCTAACACTAGTAATTCGCCATTGAGTTAGTGGATGTTGAATATGTTCACCACACATCATAATCAAAAACTGAATTAGCACATGTATTACTGCATAAATTGCCATCACTAATATGTAAATGGCTTCATAAAATTCTTCATCTATTTCTTCATCATCCATATCTTCGCCATCCATATCTTCTTCATCTATTTTATCTTCACCTATTTCTGTGTCATCAATTTCTTCTTCCTCTCTGTCATTACCTTCATACATGCTTGGTTGTGACATTATATGTATATATAAAAATATATGAGGCTACAAAACAATAAATAGAAGAAAATAGTACCAATACACCATCAATTGATAAGGAGCCTTTAAAATAATGAATCTGGCAATGCCATGACATTGTATTTAAAAAATAAAAAGATTAATAAGTTAAGAACATATCATCAAAATTATTCAATTAGTTCAATCAAAACAATCAAAATACTAATCCAAAGTACAACCAAAATAGTTTAATCAAATTATAACCCAAATAGTTCAACCAAATTATAACCCAAATAATTCAACCAAAGTATAACCAAAATAGCACAAATAAAAATATAGTTCAACAAAACCGAAGATTATCAAAATACTAAATCATCCTAACTGGAAGTTTATCCAAGATGAGCGCTCTTCAGGTGACATCTTTAAGAACAAGTCATTCTTTGCCTTATAGTATTAAACAAATCACCCTCCATGTAACGAGTATTGTCATCCAAATTTGGTATCTCTTTTATAACCTCTCAAACATTATTCTTTCTCAATCTTTCTCTTTTCTCTATTTCATTGAGTTCTCTATCTCTGTCTTTTTCTCCGTTAGGTTAGATATTCTTTCAAAATTAGCAGAAATAGTCTCAATGCCAATAGAAAGATTGTCTAGAACTTTGGCTTGACTGTTGGTCCCAACTGACTCGAAAGATTGTCTAGAAAGTCTTTCATCCCTAAATCTTTATTTTCTTCAACCCCATAAGTTCTTGCATTGGTCTCATCAATGCCTAATGCAATCGAGCCATTGCCAGTAGCAGTTCCACCCCTAACGACAATCTTCAAATCCTCATAATCAACTAGACTACTTTCCTGAAGTTTACTGTGACTTAGGTGGGACTAGCAAAGAACAAATTAATCATTATTAATATATTGCAAATAACATATTAAACTAAAATAGTAAGCTATTAATATATTTAAAAGATTATGAACTAAACTTACCTTCAAGTAATCTTTCCATGCTTCATCACTAGGAGTGAGCGTCTCTGCAATTGGGTCCCACCCAAAGCCAGAGTTGTTACGCATAAGTGTAGACATCTTGTTAGATTGCTTCTTAAACCACTTCATTCGGCTCAAGTAATGATTGTAAGTTTTTGGAAACCTAATTTTCGCATTAAGACGAGGAAGTATCACTCTTTCTACATTTTGCTTGCTAAGTGTCCCATTAGCATCACGCAATCCACTATTGACAGCATCCACTAAAAGGTGTAACAACTCATTGGTATCGTCCATAGTCCTAGATTCATAGATCTCAGAACCTTTGCCCTTTCTTTTGCTATTTTCATGTTGTGAATCCCCCATTTAAATTAGTACTATAACACATGTAAAACAATTTATTAGTTATTTTCACATGATAATCAATTTTTTAAATGAGATTTCTTACAAGAATTCGTATCATACCAAACAAGAAAAGAAAAAAAAAGAATTTCACCAGTGTTCCCTATTTTCTTTCTAACTTCGGTACAAAAATAAGGATGTTAGCACAATAAATATGAGAAGCCAAAGAAATTATCAAACGGTATAAGAGACATGAAATTCTATTTAGTGAAACACAAAATATGCAATAACTAGGAAACATACAAATATGACTATCAGAAAACCAGCAAAAGCATAAGGAAAATCCATTAATAATTTGTAATGAATTATACTTAGAAACTGTAATGATAAATGATCATAAGCAAGCTCCAGCAAGTAATACGAGCCTCCGAAGTCTCTGTCATTGAAACAGTAAATGAGAGGATCATCAAAGAAATATCAATTTGTAGAATAAATCAAGTGGTTTCCCTATAACTTTCGGTATTAAAGAAAACATGATGAAAATAGTTTAGAGCTATCCTAGTTTGATTATTGTTTCGTTACACCACTAGGATTATAAGAGAACAACGAGACAACATATGCAATCAAACAACAAAAGCGGAACCAAGAAAAACATATTTAAGCATTTTCTACATGACAGCCAACACCAGTTTAATAACCAGAGTAATAAAGAGGTAATTAGACGTACTAATAAAACAGCCAGCACCAGTCTAATATCAACTGATAAACTTGTACTTATCCAATGACAAAACATTTGCTAAAACAACCTAACTGATCATTCATCACATGACTACATTATAATGGTTCTGCATTCAAACTTGATAGGCACTCAACAGTTAGGCCAATTTGTTCACCCCTTTTCGTGTTTACTCCTGAGGTGGAAGGGCGAAGTTCCCCACCGGCTTGGAGACCATTGGTTGGTCGACAAGTCAGCTTTCTTTGGTGTGTGAGCGTGCCACTGCTAACAATGTAAATCATAGCAGACTTCTTTTTAGAGTGGATAACTTGCGCCCCAAGTTACTGACTTCTAAAACAGATGATTGTGAATTTGGGTGAGGAATATCTCCCAAGTAAGTTCTTTTCTTGCCTCAGACTGGTGAGGACTTTCATAATTTATCTCAGTATCAAACGGCTGTTCTGGCCATAAAAATTTGATAGAAGTCGGGCTTTTTAGGCAGAACTGCCTTTTACAAAATAATAAATATGCATATCGACGCTAGGAAGGTTAAAAGACGGTCGGAACCCCGTTTCTGCTTGGATGGAAGGCTCTGGCTTGGGCTGGACTAGACGCACCTGGGTCGGTCCGTACTACTTCGTGACTTCAGATGCTAGGTTGAGCTATAAATCGATACCAAAATTCGATTTTGGCAGACCTTTATGTTTACTTCATGCTTCGTGAGGCATTTGAGTGGGCAGAACTGCAGCTTCTTCAGTTTGAAGGGGCAGAAGTGGCTATTCTCGAAGGTCTGGTAGGCTAGGGATTGCACTACGAGCGTTGTTCTGCTTGAGCAGGACTCTTTATAAGTTTGCTGAGGTCTCCATGTTTGTGAAAACTCAAACTCTGCTTGCCTTAGCTTTTGCTGAACCAAATTTGCAACGAGAGAGATCTCGTTTTAGAAGACTTATTTTCTAAGTCTGAACTTTGGAATTCTGATCTAAAGCTGGTTTCTCTTGGAATCCAAGTGAGCTTTTGGTTGTTTTCTTGTTGTTTGTTTGTTTTGATTGATTGATGAATTGAGTGTGTTGCTTCCTTGCCTACCTTCGTTTTTATAAGAGACCCTTTTAGGGAGGTGGTTTTTGTTTAGATTTTAATAATGGGCGGTAAAAAGATCTCCTATAATGTAAAGTAGAAGGGATTTTTATCAATCATGGCAGATAGGCTCTCAGTAGTCACCTCCTAAAGCAGTCCCTTCCCTGGTTTCCTGGGTTGCAGTTTTCTATTTCGACCACCGCCATCGTCTGTGTGGGCTAAATTTTATGGCGGTTGGTTTTCTTTTGTATTTTCTGAACAGCTCCCTGTTTCCCGTTCTAATTTAGAAAGCGTGACCCGTGAATTTCTCGGAAGATGGTGTATTGCTCTGGAGCAAAATCTCCGAACACAGATGGGTTTTGATCTTCTGTTGGCAGTGTTTCAGAGATGTCCCTCTCATTTTTTATTTTAGTTGGAATTGCTGACTTTTCAAAGTTGAGGCAATCACGTGGGTGTGTTTTTAATTCCCTTGGGTTTGAACCCAACAAAATTTATGGGCTGATCCTTGAAGCCCAAATGACAGTTTCCACGTTGGTCTTTCTTGGGCTGGGGGTTTTGTTTTTGACATTCTGGCGTGAAGCCCAATCTGTTTGGATCCTAATTTTGTTATCCTCAAGCTTTTTGGGCTGGGCAGGTAATTTTACCATGGGCCTGTCTTTTATACTTTGGTGTGCCAAATTTAGGCCCAAACAATGCCCCCTAAGTCTGAATCGTTTTTGGAACTGGAACGGTTTCAGACTTAATGTTTTGTCATTAATTTGCGCGCCAGTCTTTTTCGTTTTTTAGCCTATGTCTGCCACGTCCGCCTACCACGAACTAGAGTTTCGTGGGAAAACAGCTAGTTTATTAGCTAGTTACTAGCTAATAATCATCAGGTGTCGTCCCATCTTCCTCTTCCCACGTTTTCGCGCCTCTCTTTAAAAGAAATTTAAATCCATCGTTTCTGAAAAACCTAACCCTTCCGACTCTGTTATTTCGAGCTTTTCTTCGGGATTTCCATTGTTTCCTTCGGACCTCCTGTTTCTTTCATTCTCTCTCTGCTTCTTCTTTTGATTCAGAAATGTCTTCCCCAAGGTCTCGTGCTCAGTCTTCTTCAGCTCTAGTTCCTCCCGATTACACTACTGGGACCGGGATTGATGCTCATGCGATAGAAGTCAGGAGCAAGCTTCATCCCTTTGTCCAAAGGAACCTGGACGAGAATGTCCTTCATTTGTTTGAGAACACCCTGGTGTTAGGGCCTCACTGGTTTGGTCCTATTCCGGCTGAGATGGCAGAGTTGCTGAAAAAGGATGCCGAGGCTCCTTTATGCTTTGAGAGTACTTCTGCTCTGGCTTCTTATTCTTGGGTTAGCAAGAATTTGAGCCGGTCCTTCCCGTCCAGCGAGGTGAGGAACAGTCCGGTCAAATGGGCAGACTGGATTGATAGACTCCTTCCGAGATATGGGGGTCACTGGAGGAGAGCCGGGATTTATGATGCCATTCCCCTGTCCAAGTAGTCAATTAACAGAGATGAGAACCTGCTTGCCGCTGCTTTGTACTTCTGGAATTCCGCCAGCAACACATTTGATTTTCGTGTGGGTCCTATGGCGCCAACCCTGCTGGATATGGCCCAGATCTTTGGGTTCAGGCCCCATGGTAGGCCTGTTGATGTTGTTGGGGATTATCACAGGCGAAGAAATCAAGAGAAGGTGGCCACTCCTTTCACTATCTCTTCAGCCATGATCAACCAGAACTGCTCTTTCTCCAATTATCTGAAGAAATTCATTGCTGAGAAGGACAAGGATCAGCAACACATGTTGTTCCTTCTGTATTGGCTGAACCGGTTCGTTTTCCCCAATCGGTCTTCTGCAGTTCTGCTTGAGTACAGACATTTGGCAGAAGCACTTCACAATCACACTGATGTGGGGCTTGGGCCTACAGTTCTGGCTCACCTTTTCAAGAATCTGCACACTGCCACCCTGGAGAATCCACTGAACCTGTCCGCCCCTGGCGCATTCTGGATGATCCAGATCTGGCTGCAGGTCTATTTTCTAGAGCTAAGGTTCCCAGACATAGTTCTGCCTAAAGACCAAGTCCTGGCCCTTCCTCTGATATCGGCAGAAGTGCCCAAGCGTTCTATTGAGGGGTACTTGATGCTCTTCAGGCATTGTACAAAAAGGTCGGTAGCTTAGTGGCAAGTAGTAATCAGAAGGACCTATCCTTGGTTCCAGACCGGATTTCGGTTGTTCGAGAAGGAGCCAGAAGACGAGGCTGCCAGAACAGACTTCAGGAAGAAATTTCTGAGCATTACTCTGCCCAGAGATCTGCCCCATGGTGGGGGCAAACCTCCAAATTATCATCTGGTGGCAGAAGTCTATCATCCCAACTTCTGTGCAAGGCAGCTTGGCTGTCCTCAGCTCATTCCGCTGAAATCATATCGGAGTTATAACCGGGCCTCCTCTTAGAGGGATGCAGATGACCTAGAGGTGCACAAGGATGCCCGGTGTGCAGTGAACAAAATCAACAACAACACGGATACCCTCTATCCCTCGTGGGAGCTGAATTCCTGCAGTTCTGCTGACTTTGACGCTTGGTGGAAAGCCAGATTCCAAGGTCTGCCTGCTTCTGTTACCGCCCTTAAGGTGCTTTTCGACGGTTGGGAGAACTGGCTCATTTTTGCGGATGGGGACGCCAAAACGCACATGGTCCAGACCATCAAAGACATCAATGCACAAATCATAGAAGGTAGATTTCTAATTCTATCTGGGATTTGTTCTGTCTTGATGATCGATTTCTAATGCCTGTTCTGCCTATATAAGATCCTTCTCTCTCAACCAACGCAGGTGGGCAGTCTGTTCAGGCAGGAGAAGTGATCGGTAAGTTTTCCTTTTTAATTTTCTTCTGTCTTTTCCTGCTGGATTGGTTTCTAATCTCTAACTCCTTGGTGCAGTCTCTTCTGTTATTGCCGCCGGGGACTTGGAGCTTCCTTTTGCAGATGAAGAAGATGAGGCCCAGGTAGAACAAACCCCTGCC
Organism: Prunus persica; assembly: GCF_000346465.2. Classification (NCBI taxonomy): domain Eukaryota; kingdom Viridiplantae; phylum Streptophyta; class Magnoliopsida; order Rosales; family Rosaceae; genus Prunus; species Prunus persica. The sequence goes on from NC_034015.1 coordinate 9,063,058, forward strand.
GAGGCCGTTCTTTCTGGCAGAAGAAAAAGAAAAGGACCTGTCTCTCCTCCGGACAATACCACGCGGCTTGGCATTTCAGGTAAGCTCGTGATGTTCTAGCTATTTCTTTCACACTTATTCTGGCTTGCCTTCTTTTTCCTAATCTTTGCTTTTGTTTTGTCCAGCTGAAAGCCCTTCCCCTCCTCCTACTAAGTTGAAAAAGCTTAAAAAGAGGAGTGAAGTGGAGTATGTTGCCATAGAAGAAACCGCAGCAGTCCCTACCACTACTTCTGGGACGGATGAAGAGTTGCGAGAGGCTTTTGAGGAGGTGGAGCAGGAAAAAGAGCTGGAAGAGTTGGAAGGAATGCCTTAGGAAGAAGCAGCAATGGTAGAAGGAGATGTGAGTTTTATTTCTGTGATTTGTATCAGTTCCCCTCTGGCCCAATTTCTTCTGTTCTGACCCCTGTTTTGTAGGAGGAGATCTCTGCTGAGGTGATTGCAGAGAGCATTGCCTTGGCGCAGAAACAACAAGAGGGTCCAAGGGCTGAGCTGACTAGCTCAGAACTGGCCTTATTTGAGGATGCCGAGGCAGAGCACTCTACTGCCGCTCCAGCGGCTAAGGATCAGGCGGAGCGGTCTGCATCAGAGCCTGTGGATCAGGCAGAACTGTCTGTTGTAGTTCCGGAGGCTGAGGTGGAAACAACTGCCGCTGTTCCTGTGGTTGTGGTAATTTTCCTCCTTACCTGTTCATATTTTCCTGCAATTCTGCCTTGTTCTTCCTTTTTAACTATCGTAGCCTTTCCAGGTAGAAGTGCCTAAAGCTGTTGGCGTCCTGGCAGCGGTGACCAGCCCCCTGAAGCCTCCCACTGTTGCTGTAAGCTTTCATAACTTTTAGGCCCCTTATTTTCCACCTTCTGCCTGGTCTTAACTTATGCTTTCTTCTGTAGATGCCTATTCATTCCTTTCCAGGATCGTCTACCACGGCTTCTTTTGCTGATCCAGAACTGGAAGAGTTTGAAGCCATGGATCGGGATGCTCAATTGGATAGATTGGAGAAACTCAGCTCTCCTCCAGGCAGGGAAAAATCTAGGGCAGTCGAGGAAGCCATGGAGAGGTTGAAAATCTGGCAATCCACTGAGCTGGAGTTTGACCAAGATAAGGAAGTCTTTGATCAGCTGATGAAGGACTTGGACCTGCTACACAGACAGAACATGGCTCCGAAGCCTATTCTTGAGATGGGCCTAAGCTTGGCCAGAGATGTGCTCATCTTGCATGATCGTTATGAGGATCTTAGGCCCACCTTCAAGACTTCTGAGTTCTGCAAGGCCACTCATGAAGCCAACCTGGCTGATTTTGCAAAGCAGAAAGCAGAAATGGACCAGATGGTGGCAGGATACAAGGAAGCCAGGGCTACCGCAGACAAGCTGGAGAAGCAAATTGAAGAGCTCCAAAAACAACTGGCGGAGTGCAGGGATGTGTAGAGCAGGCTTGGGGCTGGATTGAGTTCCAAGACCAAGGCTACCTTCCTTGTGCAAAGCATGGTTGCAGCTTCCAGGCCAGCCTTGGAAATTGCAGAGGCTTCACTTCATCAGGGGGTGCTGCTCCAGAAAGAGCTCTCTGTCAAGAAGGCGAACCTGCAGGAAACCCTTAGGAAACTAGGGTTTTAGTCTTTTCTACTTTTAGCTTCTTTATTGTTTGAACAATTTTGCCGCGAGGGTGGCTATTTTTTTTATATAAGCTTGTTCATCTGTTGCCCTTAAATAGCATTTCACTGCTTTTCATTTACTCTTGATGCAATAAACGGACACAGTATTGAAAGCAAAAACAAAATAACTTTAAAGCAAAAATAGCTCCAAACAAAATTCTTTTCAAGAAACAAAAAATGGGTCAGTCTTGTTCCTCTTCTATCCCGGGATCTGTCTGTACAGCCTGCGAATCTCACATGGTTGGATAGAACTTCTTTAACCATTTGCCATTGATTGGGGCAGTATGAATAACTCCATCTCGGTCCTGCAACCTGTATGCTCCCATTCCGAGGATCTGGTTAATTACAAAAGGGCCTTCCCATGTAGGTGACCATTTCCCATATCCAGCTATGTGTGCTCCAAGGGGCAGAATTGCCTTCCAGACTATTTCTCCCTCTTCAAAACTCTTGTTTTTGACTCTTTTGTTGTAGGCACTCGACACAGCTTGTTTTCCTGCTAAGAGTTTGTTGAGGGTGTCAATCCTGCTTGCATCCAATTCTTCCAATTCCAGCAACATGGCTTGAGAGCAGTCTTCCCCAGTGAGACCGTGCTGGTGAGCAATTCTAAGAGACTGGACTGCGATCTCCATGGGAAGAATTGCATCATGGCCGTAGGTTAGAGCATAGGGGGTCATGCCAGTTGCTTCTCTTTTTGAAGTTCTGTATGCCCACAAAGTCTCTGATAACTTCTCATGCCACTGGTTCGGGTTTTTCTCCAGCATTTTTCTGATGATATTGATAATCACCTTGTTACTTGATTCTGCCTGTCCATTAGCTTGAGCATAGTAAGGAGTAGATTGAAGCAGTTGGAACTTGAATGTTTCTGCCATATCTAGCATATCCCTAGATATGAAAGAAGAACCCCTATCAGTTGTGATTGATTCTGGAATGCCAAACCTTTGTATGATCTGTTCTTCTATAAAGGTGATGATCTCTTGAGATGTTGTGGTTTTTACTGGCCTGGCCTCTACCCACTTGGTGAAATAATCTGTGGCAACAACAATGAAACAGTGCTGCTGGTTGCTGGCTGGATAGATCTTGCCAATGAGATCCATTGCCCATCCCCTAAAAGGACATGGTTTTACTATTGGATTCATTGGAACCGAAGGAGCCTGCTGGATTGGGCCGTGCCTTTGACAGGCCTCACATCCCTTGGAATAGTTGATGCAATCCTTCATCATGGTTGGCCAGAAGTAGCCATACCTTCTGATTAACCAGTACATCTTTCTTCCCCCTTGGTGAGCTCCACAGATCCCCTCATGGGTTTCTTCCATGACTTTTATATATTCTGTCTTCCCGAGGCACCTTAATAGCACCTCATCCTTACTTTTTCGGACCAAATCTTCATTCCACATGAGGTAGTTTGTAGCCATGATTCTAACTCTTTTCTTAGAGGGCAGAGTGGGATATCTTAAGTAAGTCATGATAGGCTCCCTCCAATCATCTTCAGTGATTAAGGCAGAATTGACTTCTATCTCCATCCCTCTAGTCAAAACAGATGGTAGACTTTTCCTTCCTATCTTGATGATCCTTTGGACGCAGTCTTCGGGCATTTGTATGCCTGATGCCACCTGAGCCAGTTCATTGGCTGCAAAGTTTTTCTCCCTTGGGATGTGTTCCCAAGTAGCTTCTCTAAATTCTGTCAGCAGATTTCTAGCTGCTACTAGATATACAGCCAGAGAAGGATTTAGACACTTGTATTCTCCAGCAATCTGTTTTAGGACAAGCATGGAATCTCCCAAGATCTCCACGGTTTGGATTCCTAATTCTACCAACATCTCGAGCCCTATAATCAAAGCTTCATACTCGGCCCTGTTGTTGGTGCACTGGAAATCTAACTGGAAGGAATAGCAATATCTGACCCCTAATGGTTCTTCCAGAACAATCCCGGCTCCTGAAGCCTTATCTGTCTTTGATCCATCAAAATATAATTTCCAAGGTGTGAGATGAATCGAATAGATTGGATTGTTAAGGCAAACATGAGCTCTAGTTAGCAGATCTGCATTTGCTATGTCCAAAGAATCCATATTTTCAATTTCCTCTCCTGGGTGATCTGCTAAGAAGTCTGCCACAGCTTGCCCTTTGACAGCTTTTTGGGGGACATACCTGAAGGTGAATTCTGTTAAAGCCAAAGTCCATTTCCCAATTCTGCCCCTCAGCATTGGTCTTGTTAGCATGTATTTGATTAAGTCTGTCTTGGCAATGATGTAGATAGTATGTGGCAGCATGTAGTGCCTGAGTTTTACAGCAGTGAAATACAAGGCCAGACAAAGCCTTTCTATTGCGGAATACCTTCTTTCCACTTCTGTTAATGTTCTACTTAGATAGTAAACTGCTTGTTCCTTTCCTTCTTTGTTATCTTGAACTAGCAGACTTCCAATGGATACTTCTGATGCAGATACATAGAGCTTGAGTGGTCTGTCTCTTTTTGGCGGGGACAGAACTGGTGGATTTGAGAGGTAATGCTTTATTTCCTGGAAAGCCTGTTGGTGCTGTTCTTCCCATTTGAATGTTTGTTCCTGCTTCAGCCTTAACAAGGAAGAAAAAGGTTGGATTTTTCCCACAGAATTGGATATGAATCTCCTTAGAAAATTGATTTTTCCTAGGAGACTCTGAAGTTCCTTCTTGTTTCGAGGTGGTAGGGCTTCTATGATGGATTTTGCCTTATTTCTGTCAACCTCTATACCTCTCTGGTGGACTAAGAATCCTAAGAAATTTCCTACTTGGACTCCAAAAACACATTTTTTGGGGTTCATTTTTAGTTTGTGCTGCCTCATTCTTAGGAATGCCTTTCTCAGGCTCGCTACATGGTTTCCTTCCTCGGGGGATTTAATCACCACGTCATCTATGTACACTTCCAAGGAATGTCCTATCATATCATGAAAAATGGAATTCATTGCCCTTTGGTAGGTGGCCCCCGCATTTCTCAAACCGAAAGGCATTACAATATATTCGAAAGCACCTATATATCCTGGGCACATAAAGGCTATCTTGTGGATATCTTGTTCTGCCATCATAATCTGGTTATAACCTGCATTGCCGTCCATGAAAGATAGCATCTGGTTATGAGCAGCTTCATCCACTAGCATGTCTGCCATTGGCATAGGATATTCGTCCTTGGGAGATGCCTCATTCAGATTTCTGTAATCCACGCAGATTCTAACAGCCCCTGTTTTTCTTTTGAGAACAGGTACAATATTTGCTAACCAATCGGCATAGACGGCTGGCCTGATGAATCCTGCCTTGAGTAGCCTTTCTACCTCTTCTTTGACCTTTAGTTCCGTGTCCATAGACATTCTTCTTCTGGCCTGTTTAACCGGAAGGTAGCCATCTTTAATTGGCAGCTTGTGCTCCACTAACTGCCTGTCCAATCCTGGCATCTCGTGGTAATGCCAGGCAAAACAATCTCTGAACTCCTACAAAAGTGCCATGAGTTCAGTCTTGAGTGGTCCCTTCAAAAGTGTGCTGATGAAAGTAGGCCTTGGATCTTCTTCTGTCCCTAAGTTTATTTCCTGTAGAGGATCCTCCACTTCTGGCAGGGAGTCATCCAGTGCTGCTGGTGCAAAATCTAATACTTCCTTCTGTAAAATTTCCTCCTCTTGTTCCTTTATGCTTTCATGGGTGAATTCTGCCATATTGATGGCTGGATTCTGTATGAAAAGCCTCATTTCTTCCCAGTATATCAACAATCTTTTTGTGGTGGATCGGATTGTTGCAGCTCAATCCTTATCCAGTTGATTGAGACTAAACATCAGAGTTCTGGTAGTTCAGCACAAAAAGGTCTATTCCAGTCTTCTAGAGAACTGGCTAAACCTTCTTCAATGAGTCTTTGGGCCGTGACACCATGGGGGCGGCCTTTCTGGTTGACTCCAAGGAAAGTGAAAGGACCGAGGTCATCATGATAATACCTTGCTTCAAAGCACATGGCAGAGGGCAGGAATGGCCGTGGATCGGCCTCTATAATCTCCATGCAGCCTTCTTCATTCCATAGTGCTAACTGCTGGTGGAGGGTGGAAAGAATACAAAGGCTCTGGTGAATCCAATCCCTGCCAAGTAGTGCATTGTAGGTGGTGGAAGTAGTGTCTATCACAAAGAATGCTATTTTCAACTCTTTGCTTCAGACTATGACATCCACGTCTAAGATGCCATGAATTTTTGTGATGCCCCCAGCGAAGTTGGTGACGGTCAAACGTGTTGGAATCAAATCCTTCTCTATTCTGCCCATCTTGGTCAGCATTCTGTGGGGCAATAGATTAATGGCTGCACCTCCATCTACCGTGATCTTGGAAATAGGAATACCTCCAAGATTTGCCGTTATAAACAAAGGCCTAAGGTGATTTGCCATTTCTCTGGTTGGTTTGGAGAAACAAAGTTGCTCTGTAGCTGGATTTTTGGCTATTCCGTCTGTCCTGGGGTTGTCTGCTTGTCGTTCTGGTGGCTCCTTTGCTTCTGCCAATCTACATTCAAAGCTTTCATGAGAGAGAACATCTCCTTCTAAAGTGCTTTCTTGTCCCTCGGCGGCCCTGAATTTACCTGGTAGGATGAATACCATGTTAATTCCCAGATCACCTTGTAGCAGGTCTTCCAACTCTGCGCCAAAAGCTTCTGTTTCTGCGTCCAATTCTTCACCAAATTCCATTAATTCTTCCCCGTATTCTTTCGTCCAGTCATCCTGCTCTACAACTCCGAGGGGCTCATTCTGATCATTTGCAAATGGTTCGTAGTCCAATTGCTCTTCTTCATATTCCTCAGTATAGTCGTCTTCTCCTTGTAGCGGGGTAGACCCGGATTTCTCTGGAGCCTGTATGGTGTTGGGATGACTGCCGGATGATGAGGCTAGATGGCTAGGAGATCTGGCTGGCGGTTCTGTTTTTAGCAGTTCCCTTGACTGGCAAGCTTTCTGTTCTGTCTGGGGAAGTGTTTCAGGATTTTTTCCTTTCCTGGCAGAATTGGGTTTTGGACGTACTTGCGTATTATCCTGGCTCTTAAGATATGTGCAGTATTGCCTTTGGATTCTTCTTTTCTGAGTTCTGGTTAGCTCCAGAGTTGGTCTACCGCTTTTTCTTACGGAGTACCATCTACCCTCTATGATCGTTGCCAAGGGCTTTTCATTTCCGGGTGTCTTGACTGGTATTTCCTTCCTGGGTTGCTCCGTCCTCCTTCCGCTGTATTGTGTAGGCCTAAGACAGCTCTTCTGAGTTGTTTTGTCTCGAGATGAGGTTCCAATTCTGTCGAAGACACTAGGTGTGGGCTGATTTTATCTGTCTAGAACCACCTCTAGCTCTGTTTCACATTTGCACCTGCTACAGAGCACCACCCCAGCCGAGATGGTTGCTCTTGGTATTTGACTGGTTTCCCTTATGATTCTTCTGCCTCTGCTACAACTAGCATCTGTCATTGGCTCAGTTTCCCTCTGTTCTGGCCAATTCAAGTTGACCATGTTGACTTGTGGCTGAGGGAAAAGATCTGTCGTGACCGATGGAGGTTTTTCTGCCAGTTTCAACCTTCCTGCCGTTATCCGCTCTTGTATTACGTCCCTGAAAACAACACAACTATTGGTAGAATGGTTCCAAGAGTTGTGCCACCTGCAGTACTGTCTGCCCTTGAGCTCTTCCGGCTTGGGTATTCTGTGGAGCGTTTCTATCGCCTTTTGCAGCAGCATTTCATCGAACAAAGCATCAACCTTGGTTAAATCAAAAGAGTAGACCTTGTTTTGCGTTAGCTTGTTGGGAACGAATCCTCCTATGAATGGTGGTGGCTTTTGGTCTTTAGGTGGCTTTGTAAGGGCTTTGCAACTAATGGGATGTTTTAGTTTTGCCATTTCTGCCACTGAAACCTCTTTCTCTTCTGATTCTTCTGCATCTTCTTGTGATTCCACCTCGATCAGGTGGACTGAAGAAGAAGGGGTTTTGTAGTATGTACCTTTGGAGGGGTTCCTTCTTTGCTGTTCTTCCCTGAGTAACTCCTCATATTTGGATGCCTTATCAGCCAGTTCCGCCAGGTCTCCGAACAACATTCTGTCGAACCTCTTCCTGAGAGAGATTTTAAGGGCAGCTTGGGCCATCTAGATGAAGTGTCTTTCTTCCATAGGGATTCGGCACTTCATTTTGAGTTTTCTGAACCTGGTTATGAAATCTTGGGCCAGTTCATCTTCATTTTGCTTGAGGGCAGCTAGATCACTGATGGTGACTTCTGGCTGAATCCTGTAATAGTAGTCATGGAAAACATTTTCCATCTGCTCCCATGTTTGAACAGAGTTAGCTGGCAGGCTGGTGTACCAAGTGAAAGCATGTCCAGAGAGAGAATTGCCGAAAAGCCTTAATTTCAACAGAGGGTTGTTCTCAATAGCTATGCATTGGACGGAGAACCTGCCTATGTGTTCAACTGAGGAAGCATGAGGGTCCTCCCCGTTGAACAAGGTGAAGTTTGGTACTTTGAAACCTGGAGACAGCGGTATTTGATCGATATAGGCTAGGTATGGCTTTTTGTAAGTAGGCCTTTCCCCTCTTCTAGCCTTGGGCTCCATGATTTCTCTGATCATTCTTTGTAATGCTCCTATGCCATTCAGAGCATTGACGGGGGGAAGATTTTATCCCTGTTCTGGCTGGACGTAATCGATCCTAGGCTCTGCTCTATATGGTCTGGGTGGAGCTTCCTCCCTGCACTCTTCCTGCTCTTCGATGTCTGGGTGATTCCTCCAGTTTGCCCCCTGCCTATTCCTGTCATGATTAGCAAAAAGGTTATTCCCCCCTCTGCCTCTTCTCCCTCTTGCGGGTGGAGGGAATGGATTAGGGTCCATCCTTCTGGGTCTATATGGCAATACTGCTGGTGGTTCAGGCAGAAGTGCCAAAGGTTGATCATGCGGGGCCACATGAAGTGGAATGGGCTGAGGTTCTGGCTGGTTCTGCTGAGCTAGTGCAAGGTCATCTGGTCGGGCTGGGGCTTCGTGTTCTTGATTAGGAAGGGCTCCTTCCCTCGGACCAGCCTGAATTTCTCTGTGGTCTGGTACTCCAGCTATCTGTGCAACTAGGGGGTTTTCCTGGTATGGCCATACTAGTCCTGGCGGAGGGCCATAAGGGAGATCTAACTGCTGGATTACAGGATCCGGGTTTGGGATTCTGGCCATGGCGGATTCTCGGTCCTTCCGGAACTGTCTGTTAACCTGCCATTGCATCATGGCTGTCATGTTATTGAGAGTGTCCTGGCTCCTTTGTACTGTGATTTCTTGTCGGAGTACTGACTCCTGTATTTGATTCATCCTTTTGGAGCCAATCCTGGAACGTCTACTTCCTGTACTGCCGTGGGCAGATTGCCTAGCATCGCTTTCTTCTGATTCGAGGCCTTCCCTGAGAATCATCTTGTTTCTCTCCATATCTGGTGTGGGTTCTGGCTAGATCTTCCGGTATTTGAAAATCTGTGAATGATTCTGTCAGAGTATGTATACTGAGAAGTCCCACTGGGCGTGCCAAATTGTTCACCCGTTTTCGTGTTTACTCCTGAGGTGGAAGGGCGAAGTTTCCCACTGGCTTGGAGATCATTAGTTGGTCGAGAAGTCAGCTTTCTTTGGTGTGTGAGCGTGCCACTGCTAGCAATGTAAATAGCAGACTTCTTTTTAGAGTGGATAACTTGCGCCCCAAGTTACTGACTTCTAAAACAGATGATTGTGAATTTGGGTGAGGAATATCTCCCAAGTAAGTTCTTTTCTTGCCTCAGACTGGTGAGGACTTTCATAATTTATCTCAGTATCAAACGGCTGTTCTGGCCAGAAAAATTTGATAGAAGTCCGGCTTTTTAGGCAGAACTGCCTTTTACAAAACAATAAATATGCATATTGACGCTAAGAAGGTTAAAAGACGGCCGGAACCCCGTTTCTGCTTGGATGGAAGGCTCTGGCTTGGGCTGGACTAGACGCACTTGGGTCGGTCCGTACTACTTCGTGACTTCAGATGCTAGGTTGAGCTATAAATCGATACCAAAATTCAATTTTGGTAGAGCTTTATGTTTACTTCATGCTTCGTGAGGCATTTGAGTGGGCAGAACTGCAGCTTCTTCAGTTTGAAGGGGCAGAAGTGGCTATTCTCGAAGGTCTGGTAGGCTAGGGATTGCACTACGAGCGTTGTTCTGCTTGAGCAGGACTCTTTATAAGTTTGCTGAGGTCTCCACGTTTGTGAAAACTCAAACTCTGCTTGCCTTGGCTTTTGCTGAACCAAATTTGTAACGAGAGAGATCTCGTTTTAGAAGACTTATTTTCTAAGTCTGAACTTTGGAATTCTGATCTAAAGCTGGTTTCTCTTGGAATCCAAGTGAGCTTTTGGTTGTTTTCTTGTTGTTTATTTTTTTTGATTGATTGAGGAATTGAGTGTGTTGCTTCCTTGCCTACCTTCGTTTTTATAAGAGACCCTCTTAGGGAGGTGGTTTTTGTTTAGATTTTAATAATGGGCGGTAAAAAGATCTCCTATAATGTAAAGTAGAAGGGATTTTTATCAATCATGGTAGATAGACTCTCAGTAGTCACCTCCTAAAGCAGTCCCTTCCCTGGTTTCCTGGGTTGCAGTTTTCTATTTCGACCACCGCCATCGTCTGTGTGGGCTAAATTTTATGGCGGTTGGTTTTCTTTTGTATTTTCTGAACAGCTCCCTGTTTCCCGTTCTAATTTAGAAAGCGTGACCCGTGAATTTCTCGGAAGATGGTGTATTGCTCTAGAGCAAAATCTCCGAACACAGATGGGTTTTGATCTTATATTGGCAGTGCTTCAGAGATGTCCCTCTCATTTTTTATTTTAGTTAGAATTGCTGACTTTTCAAAGTTGAGGCAATCACGTGGGTGTGTTTTTAATTCCCTTGGGTTTGAACCCAACAAAATTTATGGGCTGATCCTTGAAGCCCAAATGACAGTTTTCACGTTGGTCTTTCTTGGGCTGGGGGTTTTGTTTTTGACATTCTGGCGTGAAGCCCAATCTGTCTGGATCCTAATTTTGTTATCTTCAACTTTTTGGGCTGGGCAGGTAATTTTACCATGGGCCTGTCTTTTGTACTTTGGCGTGCCAAATTTAGGCCCAAACACAATTATGATACTATTTAACTATAAAAAACGAACATGTTGCGGACCAAATAATCATGACACAACAAGCCCTAAATTCCTACTCGATATTGCAAATTGAAAATAACTATGGAATACATCATCTTCTTGAAAAGAAAACAGATTGGGTATTACAAGAAAAAAAAACACAACCAAATAGATATGTATCAGTAAGCAGATATAGACAAAGAAAAAAAACACAATGACGAGATATGTATCGGCAAGCAGATATGAATCGATGTGGAGAGCACAACCCCACTTCGTTTTTGGTTAAAAAGAACAAATGAACCTCCAGCATCCTTGAGAATGGCCATAGGTTCATAAACAATCAAATTCATGACATATAGCAAATAGACAATATACGACAATATCTATTTGTACCTTACTAATCATAAATAATACAACAAGGCAAGAATATTAGCACAAGATTTGAAGGAAAAAGTAACTTGTTTATGAAGAACTCAATACATGTCTGTTCATCTTCTCTAGCAGACAAAAACATCTTACGTGAAAAGTCTAATAGGTTAGGGTGGGATTTGAGATAGGGTTTGGTATTTATAGATCCCACTAAAAAGTCTCACACACTTTCACATTTAAAAAAATCTGTCGAAATTAGCAAGTTTTTGAATACCAAATAACTTTTTGTTACTTGTTTAAAGTCTTGATTGAATACCACTAGATTTGGACACTCTCTTTTAAAAATCCTAATAGTCTTAATGCCCGCATGGTATTGCTTATTTGGGGTGACAAGTGATTTTTAAAAAATTTTGGGAAGCCCAACCTGTTTCGTAAACTATGAGAAAATCACATATTGTTAAAAATTGTTGTGAGATAAAACTATAAGGGAAAGCAGCTAATGAGGTGCTTTCATTTTTCTAATTATGAGGGAATCAGTTTCGAAGAGGCATTGATTTTAATGAAATTTACAAACTTCTGAAAATACCCCGATCTATTTCACGCAATCTCTTCTCTTCATATGTTTTCTCCTTTGTATCCCTTTGCTTCTTTACGCCATCTCTTTCACAGAGTTCTCCTTCTCTTGAATCTCTTATATTCTTCCTATTATCTTTTATTGTTAAATCAAATAAAGCACACTCCTGAGAAGCCACAAGACTCAGGTCAAAGACATATTTTCTTCTCAATTTGATTCTTCCCTCTTTCTCTTTACTTTCTAGGGTTTCAATTATAAATTTCATTCTTCACTCTCTCTTTAATTTCTGGGGTTTTAACTTTAATAGTTGTTGTTGTTGTTGTTGGTTTTTTTATTTATTTATTTTTTTTTGTGGTTTTGGATCAACTACAGTAAACCCCTCAACCTATAGCGGTTATTATAAACTCATACCCAACCTTTGTTGATTCGTTTGACCAGCACATGAACTTTGTGAAACCTTTCATAAAACAACCTCCGTTACTAAGTCCGTTAGGGACCTCATTAAGTGATGAGGTGGTGCTATCAACATGGTTGTTTTTATAAAATTAAAAAAAAAAATTTATGACATGGAGCAATTTAAATGGTCACCATGGTAGCTCAAAGTTGGAGGTTGCCACGTCGGATTCGAGCTCAAATGCAGCTGCATGTGTTACCATCCCCAAAGACGATGAAGCCCTAATCCTCAAATGAAACCCAAATCTTCTATTCCTCTATAGAGTACAGAAAAAATAACAGTTCAACCTATAGCGGTTATTATAAACTCATACCCAACCTTTGTTGATTCGTTTGACCAGCACATGAACTTTGTGAAACCTTTCATAAAACAACCTCCGTTACTAAGTCCGTTAGGGACCTCATTAAGTGATGAGGTGGTGCTATCAACATGGTTGTTTTTATAAAATTTAAAAAAAAAAATTTATGACATGGAGCAATTTAAATGGTCACCATGGTAGCTCAAAGTTGGAGGTTGCCACGTCGGATTCGAGCTCAAATGCAGCTGCATGTGTTACCATCCCCAAAGACGATGAAGCCCTAATCCTCAAATGAAACCCAAATCTTCTATTCCTCTATAGAGTACAGAAAAAATAACAGTAAAAAGAACTGCTCTTTCCACTACCAAAAGCTTTCGATTCTTGTGGATCACAGAGGTAAAGGGAATAGAATCTTGAAAGTTTGAGTTGTTTTCTGTGATGGCTTGGTGTACCAGACCTTGAGGAGAAGTGAGACTAGAGTACAGTCAATTTCGATCGGTGATATTGGATTTGTGCGTTGTATTTGTAAGTTTCGAATGGTAGGGCCTAGTTTTGGGTTGTGTTTGTCGGTGTTGTGCTCTATTGCTTTTAGCTTTTTCTGTTTATGATTTTACCCTTTTGGGTTTTGGTTTGACTATTTCTGGTTTTTCCATTTGTTTATGTTGTTCCTATTAGTTTATGTTTTTTCTTTTTACGGTTTGGGTTCTATTTAATATTGAAATGAGGGTTTTTGCCACTGTGTATTGTTAATGCAGTGACTTCTATGATCCCAATGAATATTATTGTATATATGTTGTCTAGTTGCATGTACATTTTGATATTTTCAGGTGATCCTGATATGTTTACAGTGACCATGTATCACGGCGGTAGATTTAGTGACAATTTCTAAGTTGGAGGTGATATTGCCTATTTTGATTATGTTGATAAGGACAAATTGTCTATGGTTGAAATAGGTTATATGGTTAAGGAATTGGGTTATCTGGAAGGGATTATACTATATCATTATAAATTATTTGGGCATTCAAACTCTCTTACATTGCTGCAATATGATGAAGATGTAGTAGATATGTGTGCATTAGTTCCAGAATTTAAGGAGACTGAGATATATCTAGAGTATTTAGACTGTGACGTTGGAGACTTCCTTAAATGTAAAGAATCCCAATCCAATTCTGCAGTTGAGACACTTAAAAAGTGTAAAGTGCTTATTGAGGAAATACATGAGAAACATCCCATGACAATTATACCAAGTGGAAGCAAAGATGGAGTTGACACTGGGGTTGAGAGTGGCTGTGAGACTGGGGTTGAGACTAAAAATGTGACTGGAAATGAGAAGGTATTGGTAAGGGAAATGAGATGAATTGGGAAAGGAAAGGCAGTTGTAATAGAACGGTCTGATTAATCTGATTCCTCTGATGGTTATCCTTCTGACGACTCTAGATTGGTAGATATCGGGTATGTAATGCATGAGAATGATGATATTGACCTAAATATCTTAGTTGGAGATGATTGGCAGGATGGTATTTCATTTACAAATACACAAGGCCAGGTTGCACATGAATTTGCAAGTGAGGCCAGAACAGAAGATACAAATGGGCATGAGGAAGCTACAAATGGGCCTAAACTATCTGCCAATGGGCATGAAGAAGATACAAATGGGCCTGAATAAGGTAGCCCTGATTAAGGTGCAAATGGTCATCCTGAAGGTGGACCTGGGCCTGAGGAAGGTAGAAATAAGCCTAAGAATGAGGACATTGGGTCTGATCAAGGAAGAATTGGACATGAGGGGTTTTTTTGCAATGATTTTAAGCCACTGGAAGATATGGAAGAATGTGACCATATTAATGCTGAGCTATAGGCTGCATTGAATGAGGAAAAAGGTGGTTCGACTAAGAGGTTCACAGAATACAATCTTGAGACAGACAACCATGATCCTCAGTTTGAGTTAGGCATGATGTTTTCAGATTGTCATGTGTATAGAGAGGCAGTTAAAGCACACTGCCTGAAGCATGAGAATGATGTATATTTTAAGATGAATGAGAGATACAAACTAAAGGTTTGTTGTAAGGAAGACCCATGCCCATGGCATGTATATGTATCTGCTAAGAGTTTTGTGGATAAGACCTTGATTGTGAAGATTTACAATCCCAACCATAATTGTAGCAAGGTTTGGAAGAATAAACAAGCCACCACCAAATGGATAACTGACACTTTTATTGATAGAGTTCAATCCAATCCTCAAGTTCCATCAAATCACTCATGGATGTTGTTACTAAGGAATGGGCTGTTGGTGTTTCACACATGAAGTGCTATAGAGCCAAAAGAGCTGCTCTTCAGTTGATAGAATGGACTGTGGCTTCACAACATAGTAGGTTGTGGGACTATTGTGAAGAAGTGAAGAGAACTAATTCAGGAACCACTATGAAAATTAAGTGTGATTTCAATGGCAAGGATGCAATATTTCAAAGACTTTATGCATGTTTAAGAGGGTGTAAAAAGGGGTTCAAAGAAGGTTGTAGGCCTCTAATTAGGTTATATGGTTGTCACTTGACGGGAGTCTATGAGGGACAATTATTGACAGCCCTTGGGATATATGCAAACAATGAGACTTGGGTCAGCAGTGGTGGAGATGGAGACAATGGACTCTTAGACTTAGTTCCTTGAACTACTAGCTACTGATCTTGAAATTTTTAACTCACATGAGTGGTCATTTATTTCTGACAGACAAAAAATATTGCCTGTAGCATTTGAAGATGTAGTACCTAATGCTAAGCATCATTTTTGTGCTAGGCATTTACTCAGCAACTACAGAAAATTATACAAGGGCAAGGAACTTAAGGACATAAACTGGGGTTGTGCAAGAGTCACTGTAGTTGAGCAATATCGGAGGTGCATGGATCATCTAAAGACTCTTGATATTGGGGCCTAGGAATGGCTAGTGTCTAAGCCTCTACAATATTGGTCTAAATCACACTATAACTCAGCTGTGAAATGTGACATGCTTATAATTCAACAACACAATTAAGCCTATTAAGCATGAAGCTGTGGGCTAGGTGTGAGCATGAAGCTGTCAAGCCACCTTCATACAGTAGACAGTTAGAAAGACCAAAGAAACTAAGGAGAAATGAGGTTGAGGAGAAAACTGACAAAGGGAGGAAGAAATGGCTTGGAAAGAGGGCATGCTATGAGGTGCAGCCACTGTGGAGAAGAATGTCACAACAGTAGAACTCATCACAAGCATCTACCTCTAAAGTAAAAGAAGAAAACTAGAGAAGCATCTATCTCCAAGGGAAAGACAAAAAGAAAAGCTCCAAGGAGTAGGAAGAAAATTGGAGAATCTCCAAATGTAAGCCTCTAAACCTTGGTATGTTGTTTGATATATACAATTGTGTGGTAAGCATGGTAACTGTGCTTATACAATTGTTTGATGTATACAGGAATCAAACCCCTCAATTGAACAAATTATAGTGAGGACAAAAGCTCCAAATCAAAGAATTCAATGGAGGCACCCACCCAGGTTAGTAACAATAAATGTGGTATTCATTTAACTGCACATGTGGTGGTTCTAAGAATGAACTAGCATTAATTGTACCTTCTTGTTTTGTTGATCAGCCAAGTAACAAGTACCTATGGAGAAGGACCAAGTCAACCCATAAACTAGGGAAAGAAAAAGGAAACAATTATGCAAGGACAAGTGAAACGAAGCCACACCTTTACTTTTTTATTTTTTGCTTATGTTGAATGTGCTTTACTTGCATTTTGAGATGGGAAGAGTTATGTTCAACTATGAATTTGCATATTTTGAGATGCGAAGAGTTATGTTCAACTATGAATTGCTATATTTTGATATGAGAAGAGTTATGTTCAACTCTGATTTGATATATTTTGAGATTTCAACTCTAATTTGGCATATTTTGAGATGGGAATGATTATCCTTTTGAGATGCCAACTTATGTATTTTAACAATTAAGTTTGGTTGTATTTACAGATGGGAAGTTTTGCATTTTCATATTGAAACTTATGTATTTTGACACTTGCATTTTCACACATAGATTTTTTAGAAGAGTTTACTAAATGTAAAGGTTTACAACTTCATTTCAAAATGTAAAGGTTTACATTTTCAACTTCATTTCACACTTGCATTTTCAACTCTATTTCTCTCATTTCAAAATGTACAGGTTTACAACTTCATTACAAACAGGACATAAATTACATTCTATTACAATGTTATCATACAAACACCATTTGCAAAACAGTAGCTAAGATATAGCCTAAAATTCTAGTTCTAGCCTAACATTTTTGTTAGGTACATGTTTTCTCGAGCCCCTACCAAACAACATCAACAAAAGCACCAAAATTGTGACCTATGAACCCAACAGCAGTAACTGCATAACCTTCCCTCTTGTCACCACTTTTCTTTGCAACTCCTCATGCTTTTTCACCTTTCTCAGCAATCCAGGAGTAACAGTCCTCAACCTTTCACACATTTGGGTATCAATCCACTGAAAGAAGTTTCACCCTTGTCCTCTCTGTACATTACATCAAACCCACATCACTTTCTAACCTAGATCCACAACAACAACAAAAAAGAAGAGAAATTCAAAAAGACAAAACTCAGATCTCTTACCCCGTGCTTCGCACATCCAAAGAAACGTCTCCTAGGGTTCGCATCAATCTAGGAAGTGGACTCCTGAGCTCGCTTACCACAACAACACTTCGACGCCTCTATCTTCGTATGAATTGGAAAAAAAAAATGGAGGTGATGAAATTAGGGATTCGACGATTTTGGGGCTTAAAGACCTTTTATTTTGTCTGAATGGCTCAAGTCAGAAGGTGACCTTTTAAATTGGTCCACATCATCAGAAAAATCCACATTGACAGCGCAACCTCATCACTTAATGAGGTTCCTGACAGACTGAGTGACGGAGGGTGTTGTATGAAAGGATTCAAAAAGCTCAGTAATTGCTCAAACGGGTCAACAAAGGTTGGGTATGAGTTTGTAATGACCCCTATAGGTTGGGGGGTTTACTATAGTTGATCCTTCTTTTTTTTTTGTTCCTATTTTTGTTCCTTTGTTTCTTTGATAAAATATTTATTTTTAATAGAATATATTGGATTTAACTTGAAATATTAGTTTAGAGCATTTGGATACAAATATTTAATTTTCAATATAATTTTTAGGGTATGATGGAAACATATTTAATACACACAAAAACAAATATAAGTGAAAGTGAAAATGCTTTCCCTTTTATCAAACACTTTAACAGAAAAGTCATTTCAACAGAATTCCCTTTTTAGTCATTATACACAGCTCACAACACTTTCATAAAAAAAAAAAAAAAAATTACCGAACACTTAGAAATTGATTATTGTACCAACAAACTTTTAACAAAAAGTTTACCAAACGCCAAACTGCTTTCTCTCACAGCTGATTTCTCTCACAGCAAATCTGACAACGATTATTTTCACAGACCTTATTAATAGTCCTTGTACGTGTCAAAGTGAAAACCATGTTAAGTAGCAAGGTTAGCCAACTCACCAAAGAAAAAAGAATATGATTGGAGGAGTTGGAAGAGTCACAAAGACATTCTTCGTTATCTGTTATATATATTACTTGGTTAGAAAGT
Organism: Prunus persica; assembly: GCF_000346465.2. Taxonomy (NCBI): domain Eukaryota; kingdom Viridiplantae; phylum Streptophyta; class Magnoliopsida; order Rosales; family Rosaceae; genus Prunus; species Prunus persica. The sequence goes on from NC_034015.1 coordinate 9,081,166, forward strand.
ATAAATCAACCGCCATTACACCATCCAATAGAAAGTGTTTTACTGCCGCCTTATTTCCTTATATATAGGACGTGAGTTGCACAGCAAATGAAAAAAAAAACAACGAGAGAGAAATAGTGGTAGAGAGGAGTAAGAAAAAGAGTGAGAAACTGAGTTTGTGAATGCGGTGGAAAATTGGGAAACACCTTACATTTCTAGTAAAAGCTTTGGTGTCAAGGTAGAGGGTTTCTTGGGGGCCTTTTGCAGAGATTGATCTAATTAAATTTCATGAGCTCTATATTATGCGTAATGGATATTTTTGATATTGTATAATGTTCTTAGTATTGGATGTTTATATATTGTTAACTATTTGGTTAATGTGGTACTGTTTGATTTACGTTTCTTGTATTGGATGTTTACGTATTTGAACAATGTTGGCATAATTATTACGCATTGATGATATTTTAAATGACTACATTGTTGTGAAGGGCATAAGTATATCATGTCGTGGAATTTGGCTAGAATTCTGGAGTTGAGAAAACAATGGTGGAAAAGAGGGTAAGGGAAATAATCTTTTGTGTAGTTGAGTCTAACTCTTGGTAGGTACTAGGTCTCAGGGATCCCACAGTACACATGGTTTCTATTGGGTGATTCGGGACTGGCGATAGGGAGTTAGACAAGATGACTAATGAAAGGGGAATTATGGGATGATTAAGATGGGTGTTAGTTCATATACATGGGCATTCGGGACCAAGTGGTATAAGCATGATATGGGACGTGCATGTCTGCTTGTTTAGTTATATGAATTAACGGATTAGATGAAGAGCATACATGCATTGTTGTTAATAATGTGATATTTGGCTGCGTGATTATTTGTCACTTAATTTAATTATATCAATTTACCTTGAAAAGGTTTATGTCCCTATTGAGCTATGGTTTCGCTCACCCTCTAATAGATTTTGCAAGTATCGAACCTGAAATCTAGAGCTTGTGATGATGTTGGCATATTTATAGAGTGTATTATATACATAGCTTGTGGATGAATAATGAGATAATCTTTTAGTGAACTCTTGAGTAGTTCTAACTTGTAAAATAATGTAAAAAATTTTAAGGTTTCAGATGTTGTCGTTTCCGCATTTCCGTTGAATATTTTATGTGAAATGTTTATTTTATTTATTTATGTTTCTTCACATTTTAGTTATAGTTTTTATTAAATTCTATAATTAAGGTGTGAATCACGTCTTAACCCAAGGTTAGGTAAATCTGTGGGTTGGGGCATGACAATTTAAAAGTCTTAATTGAACACCACAAGACTTATTTATCCTAAAAGAGTCTTTTAAAATCCCAATTAAATATTCCCCGCCGCCCCCCAAGTTTTAAAGTTACAAATGAACATGAAAAATACATAATATTAAGAAAAGAGGCCTAGTAATCTTCAACCCAAATATGATTACCACTCTATATATTATGAAAAATACATACTTTTTCTTGTATTAAAAAAATACATACATATACACTATATATTGTCTAAAACTCTGCTACCATATCAAGGACATGGAATGTTATGTTGTGAGAGAGGTTTGATGAGATAGGTTAATTGATCATATCTTAAAAAAAGAAAAAAAAAAGAGTATACAAAGCCGTAATTTATTAATGCGAGCGAGCTACTTGGGACCATATGTGATGTCTTTATATGAATCTAGAAGTAACTTTTATACATAACAAACACAAATAAGGGCACAAGATCACGCATTTTTTTGTGTTTATAATGTAACCATGCATTTTCTATAATGTAATCATGCATTTGGCTTTCTTCTTTGTTTACCAAAAAAAATTTGAAGCCATGATCAACGAATATACATTGTCTATTATAGAAGATTCATGTGTTTCAGGATTTGGCAATGAGGACAAAGCAAATGAGCAATTGACTTCATACCAATCATAGTTTTGTATTTACAAGTCAATAGCCCACTAATAAGTTGACATGTATATATTATTATATAAAAAATAAAATAATTATAAATATTAGATCGGTACAGATTTCTGTCAAATTAAGAATATTGTTACTCGTTAATCAAATCAAACATTTCAATATGAATCGAATTGAAATAAATAAAATTAAAAATTAATTATTTAATAAAACCAAACCAATCCGTCAATACAATAGAATCGGTAGGTGGATATTTCAAATGAAATGCCCACCTCACATTCAGAAAGTTCAAAGAAAATAGTATAATAATTTTTTGGGTCTTAGTTTTGGTTTCAGAAGCAATAGAAAGAAGCAGAGTAAGGCGCGGACCAAAAGGAAAGTGACCACGTCACCAAATTTAAATTCCTTCCTCAAGAAGGCTACCGTCCTTTTTTCTTTTCTTTTTAACTTCACTCTTATGAAGTCTGCGAAGCATAGAAGAGAGCCAGAAAGAGGAGAGAGAGCCAAACCCTGACCAAATAAAAGCCCTCTTCTTCTCTCTGTCAACAAACATAAACAACTCTCGCTCTATAACTTCTAAACTCAGCAAAACCCTAAATATCAAAAGTATTTATCAATATATATTTATATATATTCACAGGAAACCAATCCCTAGCAATTCCAAAACCCTAAATTTTTATTTCAGGCTTCGTCGGAATGTCGCCGGCGGCAGTGGATTTTCGGTCTCCGATCACCTCTATGCCGACCAAATCCTCCTCTACTCCTGAAAACCCTAACCCTGTACCCGACGTGGCGTCCTCTCCCACCTTTAACCTCGGTGCTTCAAACGACAATGGAAGTCAGTGTCAGTTCGGTCCGAGTGTGCCGTCGCGATCGGGTCGGTTGCGGCCGAGGTTTGTGAAGATGAGGAAGCAGCATTCAAGGTCAAGAACTGGGTCGGGTGAGAGTGGGCCGGGGGTCAACCCGTTTTGCTCGGTAAGTGATGGTACTAGTTCTTCCAATGGGTTTAATTTTTCTAATGGTGATTGTGGGGGTGTGGATTTTGTGTTTGGTGCTAGAAAGATTGGTGGTGATGAGAATTTGGATAATGGGGAGGAAGGGAGTGGTGGAATAGTGAGAAATTTGGATAATGGGGAGGAAGGGAGTAGTGAAATAATGAGAAATTCGAGTTGTGATGATAATTTGGATAATGGGGAGGGAGAGAGTTGTGAGAAGGTGAAAATTTTGAGTTCTGATGAGAGGGGGCAGGTGAATACTGGGAATGGAAGAGAGTCTGATAAGCTGGAGAGTGTTTGTTATGAGTGTAGTGCGAAGAAGGATGGTCTGGGATCTAGTTTGTGTCGGGAAAAGAGAGAATTTTGTGAAAATGTGAGAGCGATCGTTTCTGAAGATAAATGGAATGAAAAAACAGAGACTGAAACAGAATGTCAGAAGGGTGATAACCGGGGTTTTGTGTTTAGTGCTAACAGCAGTGGTTTGAGTTCGGATTTGAAGTTGGATTCAAATCAAGAAATGAGAGAATGTGGTGGATATGTGGAGAAACCGAGCACATATAATAGTGGAAAAATGAAAATAGAGAGTGAAGTAGGGTATAATGTGGGTTCTGGGCTTGGAGCTAGTCAAAGAGATTCAGCTCCGAAGTTGAATGCCGAAAATAGGGAGTCTGCAAGTTTTGTGTTTACTATTGGCTCGGATGATTTTGGGTCTACTTCAAATACAGGAAACAGAGAACACAGTGAAAATGAGGGGACGCCAGGTTGTGATGGTATTGGCAGTACAGAAATTGATAATGAAGGTGAGGAAAAGAAGGACAATGATATGGGTTTTGTGTTTGTTTCTAGTTGGAATTCCTTGAATTCAGGAAAGAAAAGCTCTAGTGGAAAACTGGAAAAGTTGGCTCCTGATGTCCTTGGTGGGAAGATGAAAGTAGAGAGTGAAACAGAGTTTGAGAAAATGGAAGCTGATCCTTTTAAATTTCATGCTGAGGAGCGTTGCATCTCAAATAAAGATCATGATAAGGGCTTTTTTGTATTTGGAAGCAGCACTAAGAAAGGTTCCAGTTTGACTGAATGCAAGGTCATGAAGTGTCAAGATGAAATGAAACTGAGTAGTGAAAATTTAGGAGATTGCAAGACCAATTCAGAAAGTAATTCTTGTGGTCAGTGTTCAGGAGGTCCTTATGTTGCCTCAGAGAAAAATAATGGAGATAATGATGAAAGTAGTGACCAGAACCATATCTTATTTGGAAGTGATAGAAACACGGAGGGTGCCACTATAGGAATTTCTGGTTCCAAAAAATTTACATCTCAGGCAGGAAGTGATGAGAGTGTTGAGGCAGGACAGTTTTCTCATTATCCAATTAATAATAATACACACCCAAATGTAGCTACTGCCCCATGTTCATCCTCATCAATTGGTCCTGGCATCAAAAGCAATGGTTGTGTTTCTGAAGCAGCTTCTGTGGGTGGAGTAAGAAAGAAAGATGAAAATAGTTCTACTAGCACTCCAGATGGTTTTGGAGTGTGCTTTGAGGACTTTAAAACGTCATTTTTGGATCCTTCCTGTCTTAGAGCAAATCTTTTTCCTGAATTAAATAAAACTTCGGAGTTCAGTGTGAAGGGTAGGTCATTTAGGGACAAAAGATCAAGGAAACAAAGGGGAAAGTCAAAGCTGAGTAAGCAATGGCCAGTTCAAGATCATGTGCCCAAGGAAAGTAGTTCCCAAGGAAACCCAGACCCTTCTGGATGTTACTCACCCATGGATTTCTCTCCCTATGAGGAAACAAGAGTTGCTGATCCACATTCAAGGGAAACTTCTGTGACATCTACTGACTCCAACCACCTAGTCAACGATAGTGCACCCTGTGCCTCCAATGCAACAGTTCCTGCTGATCCTAAAGGTGAAGATTTGATTGCTGCAGGAAGTGGGTTGGATGACAGAGGTGATCGGATATGTAAAGAGCCCATTGAGGAGAATTCGAGGTATATTGGTGAGAAAATCTTTTTCCATGATTTTTTGTGGAAAGGGTCTGGTCCTGGAGCTGAACCTGAAACTCCCTGCTTTAGTTCCAAAAGTGAGCATGTGAGTAGTATCAGTGGTGCTGGTTTGGATTCAGAAGAAGCTAGAGTTGGCATTGGCTTAAATATAGAGAGACAAGAAAGTGCTTGTAAAACACCACTTTTTGCTTCAGGTTTTGAAAATATGAAAGATAAATACTTCACATTTTTGGCATCGTCTTCTGCTCAAGGTAGCTCAATGATGGGAAAGCGCCAACAGCATAGAAAGAAAAATAGGATGAAAGTTGGTCACAAGACGTTTGTTATAACTCCAAGTCCGAATGTTGAGTTTGGATCTTCTGACCTATTTACCCTCCACTCTAAGGAACCTTTATCTGCAGATGTAGTTGGTAAATCTGAAGCAAATGAACAAAAGGAACCTTTATCTGCAGATGTAGTTGGTAAATCTGAAGCAAATGAACAATTTAAGCAAGTGAATATTTCTTCTAGTGCTGCTACTCATGAAACCTGTGAGAAATGGCGGATCAGGTGCTCCTTGCATTATACTTTCACAACGAGTTTTTATCTTTTATGTTTTACAACAATTTTTATTAGTTATATGTTTCATTGGAGATGATTCTTATGTTTCTCACAATGTAAGGATTTGGTTTCTGTCAGGGGAAACGAAGCCTATAAAAATGGAGATCTTTCAAAAGCTGAAGATTTTTACACACAGGGAATAATTTCTATACCTTCTAATGAACGATCAGGATGCTGCCTTAAGCCTCTGTTGCTATGCTATAGCAACCGTGCTGCAACAAGAATGGTTCTTGGAAGGATAAGGGAAGCTTTAGGGGACTGTGTGATGGCTACTGCATTAGATCCCAACTTTCTCAAAGTTCAAATGAGGGCAGCTAAGTGAGTATTCCGTTTGTATGCCTACAAATTATGAATTCCATTTGAGCTCATACGAGCAGATTAGAGAGAGTTTTAGTGAAGCTTGGGTTGGAAAATGCCACCCCAATCAAATCTAGGTTGAGCTCGAATTTGGCGATTGAATAACCTGAGTTCAACCAGAGATCACTTGAATTCACTACCTAGAATATCCAACATAGAACCTGAGACTCGACCTGATTTGAACTCAATACCCAACCTGATAAAAATATTAAATGCATTCATATATTATATGCACATATCAACTAGTATCTTAAGCTATATGATATATTTAATGTTGTGGAACTTTTGTCAGATGTTGAATTGGTGTAACTAGTCTTGGATTATTTTACTCTTGATTTTGTTGATTTATGTTTACACAAATGTTTTTCAACGATTGGGTTTGCTTTTATGAACTCGTTTGTGTTAAACTCAACCTCACCATTTCGGTAACCCTGGCTAATAAGTTTACTGACGGATTGAGATGAGGTTGAGTTCATCGCAACCTTAGTGGGTTGTTCCCTGGTTTAAAACCAGAACACACATCTCGGGTTGAGCTTGGTTAGCCTTTCAGCCCACTCGAGTTGCATTGGTGAATATTCTTTGACTGATATGGTGATTCTGTTTGTCATTTTATTTTATTTCTTTAAGGTGATTTGATTATTTTCCGAGCCATATGGAAATGGATTGTGGCTCACTTACCCTCACTTAATAAATATTGTCCCAAGCTTATATTGTTGAAAAAGTTTCATGTATATCTATGTTGTATCATGTATGTGTTGTTGCTCTTGCAATGCATGCCTATTTTAATGTGTTGTATAATCTAAATATGCTTCTGTTTTTTATATTAGTTGCCATCTTCTGCTCGGTGAAGTTGAAATTGCACGGCAGTACTTCAATAAGTGCTCAGAATCAGGAAGTGGTGTGTGTTTGGATCGAAGAGTTGTAATAGATTCTGCAGATGGACTACAAAAAGTTCAGGTACTGCATTTATTTCCTGTCATATTTGTGATGGGGAATGTTACTAATGCTGTTTATGCGAGCTGTATATCGATCAGTTAATATATTGATTTACATAATTAATTTTTATGCCAAAGGATAACAGTTAGTGTGCTTGACATGAATTATGTGGCTTTTAATATACACTTAATCAATGTTTTAAGTATTCTTCTCAATAGGGAATCTTATTATTCTCAAGCATCCAGTTATTTATAATAAACAATTTGTCAAAATGATGTGAACATATATGTGATTTTTTTATTTGCAGAAAGTGGTCGAGTATACAAATCGTTCTGCCAAGCTGCTGGACCAGAGAACTACTGATGCGGCTCTCACTGCTTTAGAAATAATTTCTGAGGCCATGTCAGTTAGTTTATACTCAGAAACATTGCTCGAAATGAAAGCAGAGGCTCTGTGTTTGGTCTGTGCTCTATTGCCATATTACTCCACTCATTTATTTTAGTTAGTTTACTGAATCAATTAGAGTGTAGTGGTTGGTGCTTCTGTACATTTAACTGTTGGTCTCTTTCTGTTATCACTATGTTGGTTTCAAGCCCCCACAGTGGTGGTTTCCCCCTTTATATGACAGTTAAAAAATAATAATAAAGTGTTTGTTTCCTTGTACCCAAAGTTGTGGTCTCAATATTTTGTATATTTTTTGTTGCATTTTGCAGTTAAGGAGGTTTGAAGAGGCGGTTCAGTTGTGTGAGCAGAGTTTGTTTTTTGCTGAAAGGAATTTCGCTCCACTGAACAGTGTTAGGTTGTGGAGGTGGTTCTTCATATCCAAGTCTTACTTTCATTTGGGTAGGCTTGAGGCAGCTCTTGATTTACTCGAGAAGCTACAGGAAGTGGAATCTACTAAAGACATGTAATACACAATGTTTTCTGCGCAGATTCAACTTCTATGTTTTCCAGTTTAATCAGGGCAGTCCTTTTCTTAATGATATTTAAATTGCTGAATCTAATTTTAACTATGTAGGTATGCAAGTAAGAAATTGGAATTAGCGGTTTCGTTAGCTGTCACCATACGCGAACTTTTAAGCCACAAGGTAAGTGCTCTGTTGCTTTAATTTCTTTGCAGTAGGGTGGAGGATTAGTTGACATCTGCGTAGGTGCCATCTATGGCTATCATGCTTAGCGTATCATGTATAGCGTGTGTTGCGTCAATTGTGAAGCATGCAATTTTAGCATATCCTGAATGGTTTTTAACTACAAAGAGAGATTGGTAGCACATACTTCTACATCAAACCTTCATTATGATAGATTGTTTTCATTCTGGAAGTTGGAAAGTATAAATCTTAGGGTCACTTACCTGAAAGTACCCTCCAGAAACAAAAAGTTCCTGGTTATTCAATGTTCTCTAATTACTGGTAATATGTATCTAATAAATAACATCATGGATACTAGGTTTTTTTCTTTGCTATAATATTAGAATGCAGTTTCCCCTGAATCCAAAGTAAGGAAGGAAAGAGATGCTTACAGTCAGAGAGGTCCCAGACTGTAGTGTTTTAAATTGCTGAGATAGTTCATCAACTGAATTATTCCTTTGTTTGGTTGAAGCCTATTCTTGGTGTGGGTTGGTGGGAGGTTGATAGTCGTCTTTTACTGTAATGATTGTTATGTACAACTAGGCTGTTTTTCTTTATGCTGGCATACTGTTCATAAGTGCTCTTGTTCTTTTGTCTAGGAGCTTATACTTCATCCAATTGTATGGGATTGGAACTTTAGTTAGCTATGCCTATAATTTTTAGCATTTGAGTTAATCTTGAAAGTTTTAAATGAACACAATGAACTAAATTCACAACTTTCCTAAAAACAGAATGCAGGCAATGAAGCATTTAGATCAGGAAGATATGCAGAAGCATTGGAACATTATACTGTTGCTTTATCTAGCAATTTCGGATCTCGTCCATTTTCAGCCATCTGTTTGTGCAACCGTGGTGCAGCACACCAAGCTTTGGGTCAAATTACTGATGCCATTGCAGACTGCAGTCTTGCCATTGCTCTTGATGGAAATTATGTAAAGGTAATGCCATTAAAGTGCATTTCAAGCAGGATACCACATAAGCACGTGTGGGTAAACTAATAATTAACTTGTTCTCTTTTCTTTAATGATGTGAACAAACCCTGTGAATTTCTCTTTTAGGGTCTTTGGTAGCTCTTAATGACAGGCCTTGTCACGAACACCCTTTTTCATCCTGATTACTGAGTTGTAGATATCAAAATTTGACAAGATCAGTAAACTCTAAGAATTTCATTGGCAATCTTTCAGACGTTCACCTTTCTCATTATACTCATTTTGTTTATTAAAAAAAATTGCAGTTCTTTCTTCATCTTATATCTGTGACTACTTGAGCTTATGCTAAATTTGATATATTCCGATTGATGATGTCAATGTTTAAGCTACAATGCGTACAACTGAAGTCCTGGACTTCATAGAATGGTTTAAATAAGTTTGAGCTGCAATGCTATAATAAATATTGTTCTATTTCATTGATAATGAAGAGACAAAACAACTATACCATTTTGTTTTCTTAAAAAGAACAAAATGTATTAGTTTGGTTTCCCTAATTTTGGCAAGAAATCAAGGTGGTCTGTTAAATGTTACCTTGTTTTGTACATGGTCATCCTCGGCCCCTGTAATTGTAGTTTATGAAAACCATTGTGTCAATATTCATAGTTTCAGTTTCTAAATAATTGATTTCTTTAGCACTGACTTATTCTGAACTTGAAGTTGTTCCATCAGTTTTCTTGTTTCTGACTGCTTCTGCCCTTAACAGGCAGTTTCTAGAAGAGCCACCTTACATGAGATGATACGAGACTATGGACAGGCAGCTAGTGATCTCCAAAGACTTATATCCATTCTGGAAAACCAATCTAATGACAAAGCCAAAGAGTGTAGCTCAAAAGGTAGATCCAATGGCAGTGTAAAAGAATTACGGCATGCTCATCGACGAATGCCTTTGATAGAAGAAGAAGCTAAGAAAGGAATCTCTTTGGATTTTTATGTCATTTTGTAAGTTTTTATTATCTTAATGCCTTCATAGCTCAGTAATCGCCTTGCTCATATGTGATTCTAGGAGCCTAGTTTTTTCATACTGAATCAGTAGAGTTAGTATTTCATAAAATATAGGCTGGTGTCAACGAAATTTAGAGTTTTAAGAGTTACGTTAAGGGAATCTGATATTATTAGATAAAATTACAATACGAAATCTCTCATTAAGCTTAATAGTCAGAAAAAGGAAAAAGTTATAAATAGAAAACGGGGGATTATGGGCAGTTTTGGAAACACCTTGGTATTATTAAGCTCTAAGAAATGATGGATATAAGAGCCAGTGTATTTACATTGCGTAGATGCAAGCTTAGACATTCTTTGTTTTCATTTATTTTAAATTTATTTAATTATGATTGAGATTTAGGGGTTGATTACTTAGCTGTATTTGTAATTATTTAACGTTTTCATGATAGTTTTATATAATTATTATTATCAACATTTCATTATTTTTCTGTTATTATTTTTATGTCACTGATAGTTTGATGGTAAAATTTCTATAAAGGTCGAGTTTTTTTTATGTTTATGCCTATTTTGCTGCAACTTCTGCAAAGAACTGATTGTAAATCTCAATGCCAGGGGAATTAAACCATCTGATGCAAGTCCTGATATTAAGAAGGCTTACCGGAAGGCAGCTCTCAAGCATCATCCAGACAAGGTTTTAAACTTTTATACCTCCCATTTTCGTTTATCTTTGTTTGCTGTTCCTTTTACTCTGACATCCTATTCTTTTGATTTTTCTTTTTTGGGCGGATTTAGGCTGGCCAATTCTTGGCAAGGAGTGAGAGTGGAGATGAAGGGCAACTCTGGAAAGAAATCTCTCAGGAGGTTCACAAGGATGCTGACAGGCTCTTTAAAATGATTGGAGAGGCATATGCAGTACTATCAGACCCTGCTAAGGTTTTTTTCCGCTTCATGTGTGCTACTTGATGTTTTACTTTAAAAGAATATTGGTACTAGGGTGTCACTTATGCAACAGTAGTCCACGTGATTGATGCTCGAGTATTTTTGTGTCATTACACTTAGATTCGAACCATTTTATTTATGCAACATATTGATTCTACCAGCTCCTGCAATATATGTTATTTGCTTTTCAAAGACATATTCTGGCCTTACTTTTTTTTTCTTTTTAATGTTCATGTTAAAAACTTCTTAGCCTATATTGATACAGCAACTGCATTTTTTAAATTTGTGACCTTATACTTCGAGATTTCCTATTTTACATCCTTTTTATGTTTTTTCTGTCCTTTTGTCATGTTTGGTGGTCAAGTAAGATGATGATTCTTAAGTTGAATCTAAGGTTCGTACTTTTGACTATTAATTGAAGACCCATTCATTTTCGGTGACATGTCATGCTTTCTTTTTTTTTTACTGTTTGATAGTCCTTTTAGATGGCAGGATGGTTAGTAACATGTCCAGTTGCAAGTAGCAAATTTGTTAGAAAAGTACCTGGTAGATACTTCAACCAGGACTTGAACCATGCATTTTACTAAATCTAGACCCACTTTTTTTTTTTTTTTTCTGCAACAGCGCTCACAATATGATCTTGAGGAGGAGATGAGAAAAGTAGAAATTGAAAGCAAGGAAAGCGGCATTTATAGAAAATCTTCAGATTTTCAGAGTCCTGGACGCAACAGTTATAGAAGACCTGATTTCCATAGCTCTCCATTTGAGAGAAGTTCTAATAGTCGGACCTACGGCAGGGAGAATTGGAGAACATATGGAAATTCGTATTCTCGATGGTAAAAGGGAATTGGAAGATTTGAGTTTTCCGCACAAGTGCACGGCATGTTTTTAAATGGCCCTAGTTTCATAGGGGATCGATGGAAATGTGCTGGCTGCTAGGGCTCAGGTAATTATTCTCATAATGGATCCAGTCAAACGTAGCCGGTCTTTGATCTGAAAGCTAGCTTTGAATGTATATCAAGAGGTTGAGCCTGGTATCTTGTATATCTACAGGAAAAGAAATGAGAGGGTTTTGGTCATAATACAACAGCAATGTTTATACATTTACTACCTTCAAAATACAACGATCAACACCTCAGTCCTGCACCTCTGATGCTCGGCAAGTGCTAGCGATTATGGAAGAAGAGCTGGAATTCTTTGGTTTACATCCATTTTGATGGAAAACAAACAGCGAGGATAAATAATTGTAAAATTTTTACTTGTTTGTACTAATTGAATAAATGAGTGAGCCCATGTTATAGATAATTATTGGATGGTGCCCTTATAAAAAGATGTAGCCCTCTACTTCTCTCTTCTGCTTGTACTCAACTTTCTCCAATTATCTTTAAATTCATTTTTTGGAAACAAAGTGTGGAAGAATCAATCGAATCAATGTTTTATCCAAAAATTATTTAGAAAATATTTCTCTCATACTGACAAACCTAGGAACATAAATATGTGGTAATTTCACTCTACAGGGTTCAACATAAAAATCTTTTTTCTTAGTGTGATTAGTGGAATGGATCGGACCAAATCTTTATCATCCCTCACTGCTGCTGAGGTTAGTTCCAAGGTTTTATTTTTCAGAAGTTATTCACAAATATGATGTTACAACTTCATCCAAAGAGCTCATTAAGAACAAAACTAATAAACGGTTTTTGGGAAATCCAATTTTCAGTGGTTCGATTAAAATGAGGGAAAAAGTTGCAATTTGTTAACTTTTTTGATAACCATTTCAATTTTTATTTTTTTGTTTTTATTTTTTTGTGCTAGAACATAGAGGAAAAAGAGAATGAAAGTGAGAATGAGAGAGTGGAGATGGAATTGAGGGAATATGAGAGGAGATGATGGGAGGGAGGTGTAACAACTAGAAACTAAAATCTATTTCAAATTGTTTACTTTCAAGATTTTGTTTTCACTTCTGTTACTCATCCCTCTCATCCTCTCTCTCAATCTCCTCACTCCCATTCTCACTCTCATTTTCTTCTATACTATAGGACAAAAAATAAAAACTAAAAGCTAAAATTGAAATGGTTATCAAACGGGCTTTTAGCAACTATGTAACAAGTAGAATGCAAAACTTTGGAAAAATGGGATGACAAATTATAAATAAGAGCTTCCTACAAATCCAATAACACCTCTTAATTAATTCTAAACGCATTCAGCTAGATTATTCTGGGCATCTGAAAAAATAAAAAATAAAAGACTAGATGGTGCAAGAGTAAAATTTGAACTCATTATCCGTAAGCCTCAAAGCCAAGCTCCAAAGGTACGACAAAAAATGCCTCCAAATGTAAATTACATTTTTATCCAACAAATCTCAACATGTTCCTGAGAAAAGCTTGTGAACTCCTTGGCAAAAATTTAAGATTTCTAGTCTTGCTAATTCAGACCTCAGTTACAAGTCAACGAAATTTCAGAGAATATCTTGGATATCTAGGAACTGAACAAAATTTATCGAGCAACCTGTGACTGGGCATGTTCCAGAAGCTGACCAACCAACTTGTAGGTACGTCCGGATAATGCCTTAGTGTGGTCTATCAGTTGCTCATACCTGGAATCCAGTGAAACAATGAAATTTTTTTGTTAAAAAAAAAGTTGAGAAAATTAAAACTGACAAAAAGGTGTGAAAGCATAAAGACAAAACTGAGTCATAAACGAAAACAACCGGACTCTTATCAATTTCAAGATCTATATCAATGAACTTACACATTCGGATGGTTAGGTTCCATTATAACAGTTCCAGACTGTGAGTCAATCTTGGCATCAAGCTTTGAGCTGCGAATTAGATTCACAATCCATCTCTCCGCTTCCTCATAATTCAAGTTTAACTTTTCTGCAAGCACTCTATCAAACAGCAATTCAATTGGATTTAGTATTTATAGAAAAGAGTGAAGAAGGTAAGTTAATTAAAAAAACCGATAATAATGGGTAATGGTACTAAAATACAGTCAATTATGTTTCTGAAAATATTTACGGATATGTACTCAACCATACATTATTCCTGCAATTTATATATGAACTCCAAATGCATGCACCACATACTAAAAAAATTATGCCTGAAATTTTTTATCTTAACACAAATCTCATCCAAACATTACTCCTCTATCGCCCAAGCTCTGGACCAAAAACAAATAAGCATGTTAAGACTAGTCAATTGCACCCAAATATTTAAGAAAAATGACTTTTAGAAGTGCCTTGTACAGGGATGCACAATAGTGTCTTGAAAATCACAAGGAACAAAAATAAGAAAAGAACGATGCAAATGCTGACATATTGCTGCTCATAGACCACTTTCCATGGTGAAATACAGATTTTTATTACTGTTTTCCTTTCTTAGATAGAAAGTAAAATATTAAATGTCAAAACAACGAGGTTGACACAGAAACAATCCCAAAAAAGAAGCAATTACCCCATGTCAATGCGCTGATGTATACGGCAGTAGGTCTCAAAGATAAATAGACGAGCATTTTCAAGGAACTCATCCCTCAACGGTACAGTTGAGAAATTGCCTTCTTCAACTCGTTTTCCAAGGAAGGGATCATTCAATATTACCTACATAGTCAAATCAAGTTCAATCCAGGGCCTAAACTGAAAAGATATACAACCACCTATTTTCAAGAGTAATTAAGGTACAGCAGAAGTCAAACAATCCACTATGTTCGGGCACTTACTTCTTCACACTCCCTCATCTTCTTTTGTGCACCATCAAAGTCATAATTAACATATACACAGGTCAAAAACTCTGTTATGGGATCGTTATAAGAATTCTGCTCCTGCTGAATAACCTTTATAAAGTCCTTGAATTGAGGTCTCCTTCTCTTGTTGACAATGAATGCAGTCGCTAAGTAACGCACAAGATGGGGAGCATTGGTTTGAATGGCATTCAGATACCTGAAAAAACTCACAACAGTCCCATCAGGAAATACAAGTACAAAATGTCTAGTAACTCAGTCTTCACCAAAAATCAATATTTCAGAAGGGGGAAGCATATCTTAAATAGCTTATAACTCAAAAATATTGGCGCGGTATCAGACGATTTCTAAGCAAAATATTTGAACCCTAGTCATTTTGTTGGCTAAGAATCACTACCTTAATGGCATCCTATCCACAAAAAGCTAGACTCCACCCAAACTTTTAATTAGACATAATTCATAACATTCATGCAAATGTCAATTAAGCCACTCTAACAAGATTGGGATAAGCATCTTTCTTTTTTTCTTTTTCCAAATATGTGTAAAACACATAATATAACGAGTCGTGTTCAGAAAAATAAGCTGACACTAGTAGAGGCATGAGATTATCAATGTTAAGGATTGATAAAAGCAAAAGCAAAGTTGTCAAATTTATAGAAAAAACGCAGCACCAGCAACAAGAGTGCCAATAAAATGATGAAGATGATAAATATGTCAACTAAAAACCAAGATAGATTAGTTTCCCAGAAAGAAGAAAAATCCAAGACAAATTAGAAATTCCTCAAACTTTCAGGGATGGGGAGTGATAAGAAAAGAGATACAATGTGGCATGGGTTGTTTTATTAATAAATAAAGCGAGATGTCATTGTACAGTAAAAGTAAAAAAAATTAAAAATTGATTGGGAGAGGACATACTTGTCCTGATTAAACAAGTCAATGATCTGTGTTCTTCCATTATCGTGGTTGAAAAATATGAAGAGACTCCAATGCATTAGCCATATTCTATTTTGCACCTGATTCATAGGCGAACTGAAACTCTGCAACAAAAATCACCACCATTATACAAAAGCTCATTAAAATAACATGGACATATAAATAAACAACTGCGTGTGTGTGAGCGTGTGAAAATGTAAATAAGGAAACCGTTGAATCAATTATTTCTAAACCTTTGAATCGATGATTTCCTTCAAGCGATTAAGCTCTTCAAGAGCAATGTCCCAGTTTTGCATCAATATCTCAGCTGCCAGCTTTCCCCACAATGCACTCAGACTCCTGTCACTGTTTGTGCATAAAGCCCTGTACTGATAGAGATAATCAGCGGCACCAGAGTAGTTACCACATTCAAACTGAAATTTCGCATACTGATACAATGCCTCTATCTGCTGTGGACCGATCTGTTCAAAAAATTCATGCCAGGAGAGTTAAACTTATGCCAAAACAAAATAACTCCAAAAAACAAAAACAAAAACAAAAACCAAATCTCTTTATTCAATAAAAGTAATGTTAATCATACAACAATTAGACCTTTTTCAATTAAATGAGTAGGCTTCTAAGATAACACCTTATAAACACATGCAGTATTGCACTGCATAGCATAAGCAATTATTCTTTTAAATGCTTTACTTTTCCTGGGTTTTAAAAAGTAAAAGGAAAAGAAGAAAACTTGGGCAACCTGGTAACGCTCATGGAGCATCTGGAGATTGTATTGCTTGTCAGCCCTCAGCTCCTGAACGGCAGCCGCGTTCTGCAAGAAATTCACAAGCGGGGCCGCCGACTCCTCTAGGGCCTTGAGGCGAGCCACCACCTCAACCCTCCTCTCCACCATATCTAAGCATACCCATAATCAAACAGAAAAATTGTCAAACACATAATGTGCACACACAACACCCAAAGCACATACACCTATAAACACAAAACTATATACCATGTATATAATTTTACCTTGGGGGACGTCTTCGGTGTGGTAGAGGGACTTGTGGATGTCCATGGCGTAGTCGACCATGTTGGTCTTGTTAAGGAGCTCGATCTTGGACTTGAGGATCTGCTCATCTGGGTACATCTGTCGCTCTTGCAGGAACTCGAGAAGGGGAAACACCAGGTGCCTGTCTAGGTTAGGCGCGATGCGTGGAGTTAGGTCGTACTCCGCCATAGCCAGAGAGCTCCTGGGTTTTGCGGCAACAAGCTGAGACAGAGAGAGAGAGAGAGATAAAGCGACTGAGAGGGTTTTGGAACTGCGAGTTGAGAAAGAAGGTCGTTTTGCTTCTTCTAGGTTTAGGAGTTTCGCTGCTATCCGGTTTTTTTTTTTTTCCCCGGGTTAAGAGGCAGGCCGAAGCCCAAATAAACAAACAAAAAATACTAACACAGGCACAGCCCAGAGTAAAAAGGTGGCCCAAGATAGCGAGAGGCGAGTATTTATTTAATTTTTAAGGGCTCATTTGGAAGTGCTTCTTTCGGAAGTGCTTATGCCAATAGCGCTTGTGACATAAGCACTTCTACAAAGAAGCAGTTTGTTGTTTGGATGTCACTTTTAAAAGTGCTTTTGATATTTTGTTGAGTGTTTGGTTGACACAGTAAAAGCAATTTTATAAAGTACTTTACAAAAATTTAAAGAAACCCAAAATATTATAATAAACATAAAAAATACAAATTCACAGGATCTCAAAATAAAAACATGAGAAGGGTATATATATGAGTAAATATATACTTCACAAATGATAAAAGTAAATATGTTTTCATTCCATTCATAAACTCCAGCACATAAAAAAGTTATCAGTCACTAAGGGAACAAGTTAGAGCATCATTATCCCGAAAACTGGATCTGAAAGTGACAGAAATTTAACATTGCGAATTTCTAGTTTTGAACTCAGTTTGAAAACACTGAAAGCTTGTGTGACAGTACTAATTAAAATGCTAAACGATATTGAACCGCCTTAAATTGTTTGTAACCAAAGTAGTTTGGATACACAAGTATGAAAAGGAAACACAATAATACAAATAATTGGATAATCCAAGGAAACATAATCAGATTCTTGAGGGTGGACATGGGGTTTTAAAACCAGATGGCATTTACATCTCAATTTCCTTTGGCCAGGTTATACAAATAAATTCAAAATCTTTTCTTAATTACTAAAGCTATTATTCTAACTTGGATTGTTATCCCACAGCCACATTTCAGGAGCCCTTTCTTTGAGGCTCCACAATTTACCTGGTCTGTGGAGTGGAGTCCCTTCGGTGATGGATTTCACTATTTTTTTTCAATACATTGAAGAAGGTTAGTCCAGATAATTGTTGGTCAACGAAAAATTCAGGAACTTTTCAAGTTCAATTGCTGGGATTTATGAGAACACACAGAAAAGCCAAGAAATTTGGAAACAACAAGAACCAACTAACAGAACAGAAACATGAGATTTAAGCAAGACAAGTTTAACAAGAATCAATGATTTACCTCTCTTTCAGAAGAAGCAGAAATATAACAGATGAAAAGTCCACCAGGATATGGAATTCCCCTGAAGTATGAAGTCCAAAAAATCTAAAGAGTTGGTGTGTGCTGTGACTTTGTGGATGTGAAGGCAGAAGAAGAAGAAGGGTGTTGATGAAGGGTGTTGAGGCTGAAGCTTCGTTGCCGACCAGAGCAGATTGTGTGTGAGAGAGATGGCGTCTGATATTTCGCGGGTAGTTTTGGTTTTAATAGGAGACACAGAGAAAAAAAGGAGGAGGGTATTTTTGCATTTTAAAAAAAAAAATCAAATATGGGTATTTTTGGCATTTTAAAAGTTTCTTTAAAGAGAGTCAAGTGCTTCCCGTGTTTTTATCCTGCAGCGCTTTTAAGAAAAAGCATCTCTCAAGTGCTTCTTTCAAAACCACCCAAGTGCTTCTTTCAAAACCACCCAAGTGCTTTTGGACCTCACCCAAAGCGCTTTTGCAATTTTTGTCAACACACCATTTTTAAAAGACATAAGCACTTTCACCCATTTAGAAGTGTTTTTCGTTGCTCCAAAAGTACTCCCAAATGAGTACTTATTTATTTTTTAAATCAATGAAGGAATGAGGATTTGAACTTGACACTTATTTAAACACCAATCAGAATCCAATGGGATATAGCTAAATTTGTTGAGCTCCTCCACCTCCATCCTTGTAGGCAGATGTTCGAAACCCCTAAACACCCAATGAATATTTATGTAAATCCCCTCTTATCGCTTGTACTAAAAAAAACACTACTCAGAAACCCTTTACATGCGCTTTATGTAGATTGACAATAAAGACATGTTTTGAACTACTCCTATAAGGCCATCTCCAACCTAAGGACCTAAACCCAAAATATTGCCCAAAACCTCTCCCAACCCAAGAAAATGAAGGACCCAAAATTTGAAAAAACCTAAATTTGGACCCAAATATGGGTCCAAGTATTGCTTGGACCCACTATTCAATGGAGCCCATTGCACCTAAAACAGCCCCATGTGCACAGCATCTGTCATGGGCCCTAGTTGACCTACTGGGCTGTTGCTGTTTGGCTACTTATCCAGCCACTTGTCAAGCTGCTGTTTATCTACTTGTACAATTGAATTTGATTATTATGATTAGTTTATATTCTAACTATAACTTAAATCAACGATCTAGATTAAATATAAACTATTTTAATGGTTAAAAAAAAAAAAATTCAACAGCTGAAATTTAAATCCAACGGTCAAAACAATATTTTTAATTTAACTAGGTCAAATTATATTTGCAGAATTTCAATTTTTTTAGGTCAAATTGTTCAAAAAATTTAATTATGAAGTTATTTAAAAAGATTGAATGAAGAAAAGTTATCCCTAAAAAAAAAAAATTAGACTTAAACCATTCTTAAATAATTTAATAAAGTTGTGGACTTAAAATTTGAGTCCGGATGGTTGGGAGAAAAAACGATTTGAGTCCAGGCAAAACCCAAATAGTTACTTTTTGGAGGGGAAAATTTGAGTTTAGCCCTTCATGGGTTGGATAAGGCCTAATGACTAAAAACATGGGTTTTATGAAGACGGAAAAACCTTCCAAGTGCTTTTGAATAAAATTTTCTACGTGCCTTTAATAATAGTGTGTCTGAAAAGACATATGAGCAAAAGTACTTCTTATTTCTTATAGAAGTAGTCCCAAACAAGGCCATAAACCCGCAAAATCCAATCACCAATCTTACATGTCCACTACAACTCCAACCATTTTTAAAGTTATACGAGCCTTTATGAGAATGAGTCCAATGAATTTGGATAATTTGCCTATGATGATTAGCATAATATTTGAGGTTAAGAGGTCGGTTGCCTTTCGAGTTATTTACAATAACACCCCCTCATGATTTTGGTTTTTTTTCACAAAACTCCCTGAGGTTTTAGAAATTACATAGACACCTCCTCAGGTTTTAAATTGTTTTCACAAAACCCTTTGTTTAAATGATAATTTTTATTAAATAAAAGAAGATGGCTGCACACATTGAAACTCCTATAAGATAAGATAACACCAATATGGAGCACGTGTTCAAATGGAATTAAATTCTTTGCCTACAGGATATTTCAGTTAAAGTGTTGTGTCAAACATTGAAGCCAAGGAGTGATTATTCATTTAATCTCAAACTCCTCAAAATGAATGGCCTATAAAAGGGAGAAGAGAACAGTCATCGAAAAAAGAAAAAAAAAGGCAGAGAAGAGAATAGCCGCAGGAAAGAAAAGGAGGAGAAAGGAGAACAGCTGCAGGAAGGAAAAATTAGCAAGCACACTTCAGAAAGGGAAGAGCCATTTCAAGGTAAAAATCTTAGTTTCATGGCACAATTTTTTGGTTTTTGCTCAAGACTTCAGGTTACGTTCAACTTAAGGATTCCTAGCAGTGATGATTTCTATCATCATAAAAAGGGCCAGGAATCTCTCTAAGGACAGCTCCGCTCAAGTATTTCCGAGGATACGATCTGCACCCAGTTTTTTTTTTCTTCTATTTATCAGTCCACAGAGATTCTTGGCTATGATGATTTCAATCATCATAAACAAAGTTAAGAATCTCTCCAAGGCTTGGCTCAGCTCAAATAACTCCAGCGATGTCTTCAGACATCCAGTCCACAATCAACATGAAGGATTGTCTTCTATGATGATTTCAATCATCATTCCAACAGGCAGCTCTGATCAAGTGCTTTCGAGGATGTGTCCAACCTCCAATTCAACAGTAATTCGTGTGGACTGATTGTCATGGCAGGCAAACCACCGAAACAATAAAAAACTCCTGCACAACTCTATTGAAAAGGGGTAGAGGAAATCCTAGAGTTCTCTAGGTTCCTCTCATTGTTGTGCCACAAAAGCCAAAGCTCGTTCAATGACGTTCGCATGAGATGGACAGCAAACAAAAAAAATAAATTAAAAACTGAAAGAATCAAAGATTAAGAAAAAGAGGAAGAAGGGTTTTTGCTATGAGAAAGCACCGACCCACCGACCCAAGCTGATGGGAATTTGTCGCTCTGCTGAAGATAAAACAACAGTTAAAGCATAGAGAAAACTACTGGTTGTGAAGTCACCATGTGAAAAGCAAGAGGTTTCTTTTGTGCTCTTTGTATGTAGCTGGCGATGAGCAAGGAGAAACAAACTGGAACTCCACTTCCTGCCAATTATCTCTTTGGTTATTAACCTTGGGATGTTACAGCAAAAGACAACAAGGGGCTTTGGTTCTTTTGGCTCCACGTCACTTGCAAAGGAAAATCCTTAAGTCACCCAATTGACAAGAATGTCTTTTGTTGCTGTTGCTTTTGCTGCCTATGCAAAAGCTATGTTAGTTCAATGAATAAAATAAATAAATAAAGAACTAAAGGAAGGCAGGGGGTTACCACGTGAAACCTCAGGAGGGGAAGAAACAGATTGTTTCTTCTTTTGATGATGCAGCAGGCAGCCTGTACGAACTGGTTTAGAACAACAACAAAATATCAAGCGCTATCGTTTAAATTGCTGGTGCTCTCAAGTTGTGGTGCACATATACCTTTTTAAAAGAAATCCTTGTGGACTAATCCTATTCGGAAAAGGTTCTTCTTGTGCTTCTTGTCTTCAAATCCAACAAGGAATAATATGGCTTATCCATGCTTCACTGGGAGAAGGATTTTTATCCTTGGGTGTCTTGATAAAATAAAAAGACACTTGTTAATGGCACCAAGCTGTGAGGGGACCAGCTGGAGCAAAGCAAGGCCTTTGGTTTACTATGTTTTGCTGAATGTAAACAGAAGAAAATCGAAGCTCGTGGAGATGCCAAATGGGAGCCTTGATAAGCGGTTGTACTCTCAAAATTCTCTGAATATTTTACAGAGGCTGAACGCAATGCAATACTTATTGTGCATTGTGATATGAAGCCAAGCCATACATTACCAATTTTGCTGGAGGGCCTATGGGTAATGACAAGTTATTAGCACATTTGTCTTCCTTTGCCAAAAGGGTAACATGGCATTGTTTAGAGCCTCTCATCACGCTCTGTGTTCCCATATGAAAAAATATCTGCCATTCTTTTATTTCAAGAGAGACCACATTATTTTGTTATGGGAAAATGATGGAATTTAGATAGGCACAAGTCATGGCTACTCTCTCACTTTCTCCGGCAATCCAAAAAGTTGGCACTTAGCCAAACAGAATGACTCAAGCGGCATGGAAGCTAAATTTGATAACCGAGGAAACAATAACTAGTCAGTGACGCTGGAAGCATAAAAGCTGAAGGCAAAACAGAAGTGCCTCATGCTTTGCTTACAAGTCCAGTTGAAAACGACTAATGGTTTGCTCCAAGATTCATCCTCAACTGTCACTGTGCAAGTCCTACTTGGAACAAGACTCATGAAGTCTTTCAAGTCCCCAAAATCATGCCTGGATACAAATGCATTATCAATGATCAAATTAAATTAATGGGTTTATCAAAATTGCCCATTAGTTTTCTTTGACATTGACAATAAAAATGGTACAAAACTATTCCAAATTTTCTTATGAGTCATCTATCCATGCAAATTTCAATGAGATTAAATTCAAATATCTCAAATACAAATTCTCAATTAGTGGGCCACACTTACCCATTAATTTCTAATTTTTCTCATAGGTCATCTGCCTATGAAAATTTCAACATCTCCAAATTGTCTCAAAAATACAAATTCCCAATTAGTGGGCCACACTTACCCATTAATTTCCAAATCAATTTAGAACTACGTCGGTTTGATCCCGTCAAGGGTACGTAGGCAGTCTAACATCCCAATAGACGCAACCGCAACCAAATTCAAATCCCTAGTTTATCTTAACCAAAATTTGCCAAAACACTTTCCCAAGTGCAATTGTCAATTTTAGGAAAAATTAATGGGATAATCAAAATTACTCATTATTTTTCTTGGACATTGACAACAAGAAAAATGGTTCAAAACCATCCAATTTTTCATGGGTCATCTATCCATGCAAATTTCAATTCAAATGATCGGATTACTAGTGATGAATTAATTTTCCTAGTGATTTTATCAATTTGAGCTTCTCTTATTTTTGTTTCGTGACTTTCTACTTGTTTTGTCTTTTAATTTCGTTGTTTTAGTTAATTAAATCATTGTTTCAAAAATCCTTTTTGTATTTACGTGAGTATGCTACGCGTTTAATTTCTTATTAATATTATTAAAGTAGTTAAAGTATTTTGTGAAGTAAATTAGGTTAGACTAATTTGAAGTTGAACTCAATCCTCGTGGGACTAACCTCGTATTTGTCATACTAAATTACAATTGACCTTGTGCACTTGCGAGTATAATTTGTGTTTAGACTAATCTTTATAATCTCCATGTTGCAAGTTGTCTAAAATTCATAACACAAGGCAAGACACCATTTGTTTGGTTGTGTCTTTGGCAGCACGGAAGGCTTGGCCCATTTTTCAACTTGATGTAAAGTCAGCCTTTCTACATGGTGACCTAAAAGAGCAAATTTTTGTTGATCAGCCCCTGGGTTATGTACAAAAGGGAAATGAGAGTAAGGTTTACATGTTGAAAAAGGCTCTATATGGATTGAAACAAGCACCCCGAGCTTGGTACAGTCGTATAGATGCATACTTCACAAAGGTGGGCTTTCACAAGTGTCCCTATGAACACACTATATTTATCAAATCTGGAGGAGGAGGTAAAATTCTGATTGTTTGCTTGTATGTAGATGATTTGATCTTTACTGAAAATGATGAAGCTATGTTTGCTGAGTTTAAAAAAACTATGATAGATGAATTTGATATGACTGATCTAGGAAAGATGTGCTACTTTCTTGGTATTGAAGTGGTGCAATCTTTTGCTAGAATTTTTATTGGACAAAAGAAGTATGTGCAAGAGATTCTTGAAAGATTTTGAATGGTGGGTTGCAATCCAATCAAGAATCCAATTATACCAGGAGAAAAGCTCACAAGTGATCCTGAAGGAAAGATGATTGACAATACTTTTTATAAACAAATCATTTTGCTGCTACAAAGAGGGTACTTCGTTACTTGCAAGGTACAAACTGATTTTGGCTTGTTCTATAAAAGGAGTGAAAATTCAGATTTGATTGGGTTTAGTGATAGTGATTATGCTAGAGATTAGAAGACATGAAGAGCACATCGGGTCATGTTTTTATGTTGAGTTCAGAAGCTATTTCATGGTCTTCAAAGAAACAGCAAGTTGTCTCTTTGTCTACAACAGAAGCCGAGTTCATAGCTCCTGCACCTTGTGCATGTCTGGCTGTTTGGTTGAGAAGAATTCTTGAAGAGTTACAATACTGTCAGCAAGGTCCTACACAGATTTTTTGTGATAATAGTTCGACTATTAAACTATCCAAAAATCCAGTGCTCCATGGAAGGAGCAAACATATTGATGTAAGGTTTCACTTTCTTCGAGATCTTACCAAGGAAGTTGTTGAGCTTGTCTATTGTTGAAGTGAGGATCAAGTTGCAGACATTTTAACCAAACCACTCAAGATAGATGCCTTTGAGAAGTTACGGGAGTTACTTGAAGTTTATTCAAGATCTTCTGTAAATTGAATGCTTGAATAGCATTCAGTTTAAGGGAGGGAATGTTACGGTTTTCTGGTTTCAATAATCCATTGTTTAGGTACTTGATTGTTAGTTGACCAATTTCTTGGGGAATCCCACTAGTTTAGGAGTTGTTAAACGTGGGACTGTGTTTCCTTTTTCCTTTTTCCTTTTCTTTTTTTCTTTTTTTCATGTTAGTTTGTTTCTTGTCAGTTCTATTTAAACAGACCCTTTGAGTCTCTGAATGATATGTGCAATTTTTTCACAAACTTTCTTGTTCCCGAATAGCTTTATAGAGTTCAGTTCTCAACATGTTAGGGACGCTGAGCTGGGGGTGGGCATTTTCTGGGCTTGGTTTCGTTGTTCTTGTTTGTTTTACTTTTTTATTTTTTTATTTTTTATTTTTTTTGAAGACCTTTCCTATTGAAAGAGGCGATAGCATACTAAACTCACACACACTACACGGATGCGAACCTTGTCTGAAGGAGTAAATACTTCAAACCACTACAATATATATTTGATTTTAAAGATAATGGTGTCTTGTTTTCAATTTTTGGGGCATGGGGAGGTTTTATGTTACTTTTAAAAAAATATTATTATATTATATTATATATTTGATGTTAAATCTGTAATTAATTATTTTAAAAAAATTTCTAGTTCATGTGGCATAATATGTGTGTCTATGTAGAGTCTATGTGGACTTATTGGTTGTCACGCCGACGTTTTAACAGAGGAATTGACGACAGCACTAACGAACGTAATAAATTGACATGAAAATAAACATTATGTATACGACTGGGACCAACCGTAGTAAAGTGAAAATGACCCCTTTTCATTTCTTATTACAAAACCAACCCCATTGTGATTGAGCTGCTCACTAGTAAACTGTAAACGCACCAATGGTAACTATTGTGATATTTACCAACTTACCGTTACATCATTGCCAGCAGGTGGAAAGCCAGAGACCAAAGCCAAGAAAACCGTTACCAAGCTTATTAGAGCGTGGGGTTAAGGAAAAGACACAATACTCCTCTGGTCTGCAAGACCAAAATGCTTTGTCTCCCACATACTCTCCCTCTCCCTATAAAGTAACTCTTCTTTACTCATTCTGACATGCCATTTCAAACTCCATCACCAAAACTCCACCAAACCTAGAGACCCCAAAAGACCACATGATGTGCTCCAACTTCTTCCTTCTCTTTTTAGCAGCTTCTCTCATTTTCTTGCCTCATCAGTCCTTCTTCACCATTTGCAGAGCAGTACTCGATCAGCCTGATGATGAAGTTGGTAAGCTCTTAATCTCTCTCTTCCACCTCTGTTTTCTTTCTTTTCTATTGCATGTTGTGATGAAAGATCACATTGTCCTGGGTGTGTGTGGCAATGATTTTTCAGACATTTGTTCTGTTGGGTTTTGTTTTCTGATATTGTACACTGTTTTTAATTCCTTGCTTCCCACATTTGTTCATCCAAGCACACATGGAAACATCCATAAAATCTTTTTGAAGTTTATTTGATGAGTAATTCTGGGAAATATAATTACAAATTATCTCTGTACTACTGTGAGCAACTTACCAATTCCTTGGCAACATTGCCACTCTCTCTCTCTCTCTCTCTCTCTCTCTCTCTCTCTCTCTCTCTCTCTCTCTCTACACACACACACACACACACAGACATAATATATTGGATAATGCTGAAATGGCAGCTCCATTTTTCTCAAAACCTTTTGTTCTGTGATTCATAATTGAATCATAAAAACCCCCAATCAGAAATCAAGCCAAACACTTTGAAATTGAAGTATCATCTTTTTATCAGAAAAGATATAAAGGTTCTTTTTTTTTGGGTTCACATTCTATGGGTCAATCAGGTAATGAGACACCAAGAAGTCATTTTGATACTGTTTCGTGCATTAACTGGATCTTCATTATTGTTTCAAATCACCCATCTGTTACTGTTTCTATTATGACAACCTTTATGGTATTAATGAAATGAAAAATAGCCTTGTGTTGTTGATATATAGTACATATAAATAGGTTCAATGCAGCCCCTAGGGCCTAGACTTTTTCTCATTGTTGGTAGCTATCTTCCACAAGTCAACAATGCCTCATTGGCAGCAACAAGTTTATTATTTTAAAATTATGTATGTGGTTAAGATCTAGGTGATTCAAATCTTTAGATACCCATGTCCCAGTTTGAACTTCCTTGTGAAAAGAAGTAGGCTTCTATTTTTATGCATTTGAATTTAGGTAGCATTGCCACGTGATTGAGCACCATATTCCATGCCTCAGTTTTGGACATTATGACATCTTTTTGGTATGCTTGGGAATAAAAAAAGTATTAGCTTCTCTTCTTTCTATTTGTAATAGGTTTGAATCAATCTCAGTTTCCTTCCAACTTTTTATTTCTTATAATATCAATCTATCTTTTTGCTTTTAATGAACAGCATCCACATCTTTTCTTTGTCTGAGAAAAGAAAAGATGCTCTCTCTCTCTCTCTCTCTCTCTCTCTCTCTCTCTCTCTCTCTCTCACACACACACACACACACGCAAAGAGACTGTGAACATGGGCAGTACTTTGAGACTTTGGTTATCCCATGAAAAGTGGAATATTTTAGTTTTTGACAGTGTTGGGAAGTTGTTTAAGATAAGGAAACTGATTCTAATTATTCTTGCCTTTGAGCATTAACATATACCTTGTGATTTTACTAATCATTTTTTTTATTTATTTAATTTGGTGTTGGGTTGGGGAATATGAGCAGGTGATGAAATCAAATTTACTTATATTGAAGGAACTGGTAAAGGACCAAAGAAATGGGGCCAGATTGACCCACATTGGAAAGTCTGTGATAATGGAAAATTGCAGTCTCCAATTGATCTTCTTGACCAAAGGGTGCAGGTTTTCCCTAACTTGGGGAAATTGAAAAGGGACTACAAACCAGCTCCTGCTACTGTGAAGAACAGAGGACATGACGTTACGGTGCGCTATGTCTAAGTGTCTACTCTTCTATTCTCTTCCATATTGTTATTCAATGACTAGAAGTTCAATCCAATTAATTCAATATACTTGTAACTGATAATTTTTAGTTGTATTCAAAATGAAATTTTTATCAGGTGAGGTGGAAGGGAGATGCAGGAAAAATTAACATAAATGGGACTGACTTTGGATTGCTACAATGTCATTGGCATTCACCCTCAGAACACACATTTAATGGATCAAGGTTTCTTATTTTGGTTCCTCTCTCTTCTTTTTTTCTTTTTATCTGATGCTAATTCATATAATTACAGTCTACTGAACAATTGTTTTTGTTTTCATTCAACCGCTTCTAATGTCTGTCATCATCTTTCTTCCTCTCATCTTCTTTACAGATATGCTTTGGAACTTCATGTCATTCATTTAAGCTCTACTCATAAGATTGCTGTTATTGGAATTGTGTACAAATATGGCCGGCCTGATCCCTTCCTTTCGAAGGTATTTCTGTTAGCCGCTAAACATTCATAAATTTGAATGCACATGATGGATGCATGCGTAATAGATTGATTGTAACATTCCCTGTATTCTTCATGTAACTCCATTTCTTTGCTGCAGAATTGGTTGAAATGATTTAACAATTACAGGGTTTTTTTTCTCATAAAAAGGCTATGAGTTCCAACTTTTCTCATGAAATGAAAACACATAAGGGCTATATACTTTGACATTTTAGCAGCTGAATTGTTTCATATTTCAGATTTTGTGTTCTTTACTTTATTTATTTATGTATTTTAAATATATTCCATTGTGGCAGCTGCTCCACCACATAAAATCAGTTGGGACAAAAGAGGTTGACATAGGGATGATTAATTCTGGAGACATTAAGTTTGGAAGCAGAAAGTATTACAGATACATTGGTTCTCTTACAGTTCCTCCCTGCACTGAGGGTGTAATTTGGACAATAGTCAAAAAGGTCTTTCACTAAAACAATCTGTTGGTTCTCTTAAATTTGATTCTTTTACACCAAAGATGCACTCATCAACATGTTAGTTTTCTTTTTATAGGTGAGGACAGTCTCGAGGGAGCAAGTTCGAGCGCTAAGGGAGGCTGTTCACGATGTAAGTTTTTCTTGTTTTCTTTTTTTGTGATCCACAACAAAAGCATATGTCATCTTCAATCTGTTGGTTTCATCTTCAATCTGAAGTTAAACTTCAATGTCTGTGTTTGTGGCTTTCAGGGATTTGAGGCGAATGCTAGGCCAACTCAGCAATTGGATGGAAGACCAGTGTTGTTGTACACTCCAAGAGACAATGGAGGATCAGCTTAGGTCTATAAAAATTGAAGAGAGATGTGTTTATAATTTACAACCACACTTTGGAACATATCCCAATTTCTTGGGTGCTTCTGATAAATAAAAATTAATCATATACGTTTATGCACACTTTCAACCTTGAAATGCATCTTCTTCCACACATGATTATGAAAGTTCAAAAACAGATTTTGACAGGGTCAAGTAATAGCCATTAAATCAAAATCAGATTAATCAAACAAACAAATTGGTGAATCGGGCTTTCTTTCTTTCTTTTTCTTTTTCTTTTTTTTTTTTTTTAAAACGACAAAGTGCTTTCTCTTCATGTCCTTCAAATTCCCTCACGACCCAACTCCTTTAAACAGCACTCAATTCTTCCCCAACATCTTACCCACTTACCCATTAGATTGATCCCCAATTGAAAAATGACAGAGAAAACAAATGACAGCAGCATCAACCCAACCCCGACAGCCACCCACTTCATAATTGCGTTTATGGGTTTTCTAACAATTAAATATTATTTTAATTTTATCCGAATGATACCCTTAAACATATTTGCAGTACGATATTTATGTTAAACGTTAATGCACATTTGAGAGAGATTTCTACAAGACAGCAGAATTTTCTAGAATAATATAGAATGAAAAGTCGGTGGTTGTATTCCCTAAACACTAGTTAATGAAGCTAGTAGAAAGCTCTAGTAGAAAACTACAATATATGGCTGAAATTACTTAGACAAAGTTGGTTACTGTGCAAACCGACCTAACTAAGCAAAAAGCCAACTTAGATAGTCGGCAAATCAAGTGGAGTGAACCAATCAACTCCCAATCTATGTGGGAGCATAAAAGCTACCCAACCCAAGTTATGGGGAGTTAACAAAAGAACTCCCAATCTATGTGGAGTAGAACCAATCAACTCCCAAACTATTATTGAGTCAAGAGAGCTACTCAAAGCTAGCTACGTTAGGGAGCTAATAAGCTCACTAATCAAAGTGTAAGGGCCAAATAGTCCAAACTAATCTAAGTGAATGGTGAAATAGTCTAAACTAATTCAAATCAAGTGTAGTGGTCAATAAGCCAATAAGTTAAGGAGGCCAATTAGCCTATATCATGCTATGTATTATTCTCCTCCAATATAATAAAATCACTTTGTTTTCCCCTTTTAATTTTAACAGTGGTATCAGAGCATCACATACGCTCATCACACACCTACTATATTCCAACAATTTCACTAACCAAGCTTGTTGGTGCAGTGGTAAATGTGGTAAATGTTTGAGTTTGTGAGTTGGAGGTCTGGGGTTCAAAAATCAAAACCTCGCGAAATTCTGTACTGCTGCTGTTTGTCTGCTTGTCTTGCCACTTGTTGAGCTGCAACAATTGAATTCCTTTTTCTTTTCTTTTTTTAAAATTTTAAATGTAACTTAAATTAACGATTTAGATTAAATCTAAGCTATTTTAACGGTAAAAAAAAGATCTAACGGTTGAAATTTTTCAACCTCAAAACTCACTCCAAACTGTATAAATACTCATCCATTTATCAAATAATCTACCAAAAACATTTTATCTATTTCTCAATTTATTTTTCCTTTGTCAATCTCATCAATCTCCTTTCATTCTTGTTGAAGATGTCCACAAAATCTCAAAAAGGTGTGAATTAGAGGCTCGAAGAAATGAGGCATTGTGCAAAGGTTGGGTTTCTGTCAGTGAAGATTGGGCTATTGGCACCAATCAAGCAAGCGATACATTTTGGAAACGTGTATATCCAAAGTTTCTGGAAAATGATTCGGGCATTAGTGGACCTGAGCTACAAACTATCAAGTCATTGCTTCTCGGTTCAAAACTATCAATTAATAGTGTTATTTTTGGAAGGCATGCTTGACTAAGGCTAATACAAACCCACAAAGTGGCTCAAATCTACATGATGTGGTAAGTAACCATTCTTATTAAAACTTTAAAATTATATTTGTAATTTTATTAAACTCCAAACTTAAATTTATTTTTTCATGCGTAGGACATGTATGCGAAAATGATCTTTCTTAATGATAATAAGCATCCAAATAGGCATTTCACGTTGTATCATGCTTGGGAAATCTTAAAAGATTGCCCAAAGTGGAATGATATAAATAAGCCTCCCACGCAACATTCTTCTGGAGCTAGTGCAAGTATGGTGAATTTGGATAACAACGCAGACGTTATTGGCATGCCTAGTACAAGGTCTGAGGGGCAAGATAAACAAAAGGCCGCAAAAAAAAAAAAAAAAAGAGGTGGGGAAGATGGCTAACCCTTCTCAACAAACAAGGGATAAGTACTTGGGGAATCATTGATTAAGCAAGGTATTGCTTTCGAGGAGGATAGTAGACGAAAGTTCAACATATTGGACAAGTTTGTCCAAGATCAAGCTTATGCTTATGCGTATCAGAAGCAACAAGATAAGAAAGCCCAAGAACAAAAAATAATGTCTATGGACATGTCCAAATTTACTTCAAGAAAGAAGAAGTATTGGGGGGATAAACAAGATGAAATTATGCAAGAACATGCACAGGGTCAACGGTCTACCGTTAATCCTGAAGACAACTCAGGGGACTATTATCCAAGCCCCCAAGATGGTGGTTATTAGTTTATTCTTATTGGGTTTCATGTATGGTGAATTTGAAGTATTGTATGTTTTCTTTTGGAATAAAATTATATTTGTGGAATTTCAAATTTTTTAAGTCAAATTGTTCAAAAATTTTAATTATGAAGTTATTTTAAAAAT
Source organism: Prunus persica (assembly GCF_000346465.2). Classification (NCBI taxonomy): domain Eukaryota; kingdom Viridiplantae; phylum Streptophyta; class Magnoliopsida; order Rosales; family Rosaceae; genus Prunus; species Prunus persica. The sequence goes on from NC_034015.1 coordinate 9,112,716, forward strand.
TGAATGAAGAAAAGTTTTTCATTAAAAAAAAAATTAGACTTAAACTATTCTTAAACAATTTAATAAAGTTATGGACTTAAAATTTGAGTTCAGAGGGTTGGGATAAAAAACCATTTGAGTCCGGGCAAAACTCAAATAGTTACTTTTTGGAAGGGAAAAATTTGGGTTTAGCCCTAAATGGGTTGGAGAAGGCCTAAGAGAGTGGGAAGCAAAAGGGATGGTTTAGCCATTTTATTTTATTCATTTGAAAACCTCTTATCGTGAACAATAATACCAAACATAATACCAACTTGTCCAACCTATTAATCCGGTACTGTTACCAAACATTCAACAATGACAAACATAATACAGTAGATTACAATTCAGTCCAGTCCAATACACAATGATTGAAATAGTAGACCCGTCCAGGGTGCCGAACAAACCTTAAATCATGCAAACTGGCCGGCACAGCATTCTCCATCTGTGATCAGATATAGATACAAACTTACAGTTTTGGGGACCTAGTTAAAATGCTATGCTGGGCTCTCCTTTTCCCTTCTGGAATGGTAGTTCAAAGTCTAGATTTTCTGTACATAAGAAGCACAACCAATAAAAAGGACCTAAAAGAAATAAGCTGTGAGAGAATATCATAGCAAAAAAAGTATTATCAGTTGCTTGACACATGATTTAGGTTTTTCTTTCTTTCCCCGTGGCTATAGACCACGATCAAGGGGTAATCCCTACCACCATTTACCAAGTAAAACATTTCTTCTCCCCAAATCCCTCTAACCCAACCCAACCTTCTTCCTTACGTTTCTGCTCAAATTTTCTTTGACTTGTCTCAATGCCCAGTGAGTGAACCATCAACCATGTGCTGAAGACTGAAGTCTAAACTAAACCCATCAACATTGTAGAAAGAACTGAAACCAGCAACTATTAACATCCAAAACTAACACTAGTGTTCCTCTCTTTTGCCATTCCAATTCCTTATGAGCCCATCTACACTTTAAGCACCACTCTACGCTCTTCTACTATGTACCGTCTACATTTCCACATTTCCACTTATAGGGTTTAGGGTTTAGGGTGTAGGGTTTCAACTTATAGGCCTTCCTAGGCAGAGCATCCAGCCTAAGCAAGACGCCCAGCTAAGACACTCTACTTCATGTTGACATTACACTTGAGTCCAAGTTGACATATTGAAATCGTTTCACATATACACAACTGCAGCAAAGAAAAACAAAAGCATCTGCACAAAAACTACACGTAGAAGATCCACTACAATGCATGTAGGAAGACTGTCACTCGTTTTTGCGCTGACATCCAATGGTCACTCAAAACAAAAGCAATGTTATTTCAATGGAATTATGATGAATTATATGCCTATTTTGATGCATCAAGTAAAAAACAATTCCACCAAATTAGAACCAAGAAATAATTGATGCATATATATAAGAAGAAAGTAATTTCATCGCATAAATAACAAAGCCGATACATGATATAGGCTTTTCTTTCTTTCCCCATGGCTATAGACGTCGAGCTATTCCACGATTAACAAGTTATTTTTCATTAATCCTTCACCAACTGTAGGAAATTCTGGTGACAGCTTCCATTCTCCATCCACCAAGAACTTGATTTCATACCTTCAAATATAATATTTTTGGGTAAGGATGAAGAAAGGGAGTAAGAATAGGAATAGTTGAGTGACTAGGTACCTTCCAGGTCTGAGCATTAATGTTGTCGAGAATGCGGTGAAAGAACCAGTATACTCCGATGATAAATGTTCTCCTTGACTCCAACCATCGAAAGTGCCCATAACTTGCACACTCTGTGACACCAAAATAAAAACAAATTTTGTTTTAAATTTGATGCCTAAATACCTAATCTATAGAACCAAAACTTTAAAATTTCATTCAAGGGCTGTAATTTTCTGCTTTTGCAATTTTATGCCAGCCTAACAAGGACTAGGACTCAGCACCAGTAGTATCATTGAAGACATAACAGGTATTTTGTAATAAAATTATTATATTTATCAGGTCCCCTTAAACCTTGAAAACTCAGAAGATCTTCTCGGGTTGGATTAATCAACTGGGTTAATTGATCTGGTGAAACCTACTTAAGCCAACACCCCCTTGTCCTTCCTTATCAGCGTCGACCAGATTCATCACAGCCTCCACACTTGAAAACAAACTTCATAACCAACACCATGTTCAACAGTTGTCTCACACCCACCAGAAGCCAGGGCTCAAGATCAGCCACAACAACATCCAGGTCGTCGATGAATATCCTTCAAACATTAGCACTGTCGTGCCACCTTACAGGTTAGACCCTCAGAAAATGACTAGTTCTATCCATATGGAATGGATCAATTGCAGTTGACAACAAATTTATAAGCACACATAAATTTTTATTTCAGTGCCTATGTCAGTTCAGGAATTGAAATATGACTTTAGGATAGAATGTATAGAGTGCTGTCAAGGACTCAATTGGAAAACTCTAGACTAGAGGAAGAAGCTGGTCAGCGCCCCCGGTAAACAGTAGGCATGGCATGGTCCTGCCTGCCGGAGCTGTCCCTTGCCAGAAATAAAAATAAGAATACTTTAAATTATTAAAGGGAGCAGATTATGTTTTTTTTTTTTGTGGTGTCATATGCCTGTTAGCAGGTGATCATGATCTTTGAAATGTTTTCCAATGGCGTTAAACTTCTAAAACGTCTCTATATAGGGGGCCAAACTCGCTTTTTGAGGTAACAAATTACACAGACCACAGAGAGCTCCAACACTTTATACTGAATATCCAATCCTCCTTCCCGAATTTTCCATCCTCAAGTGATTACAATAAAGGGTTGAACACAGCTTAGAGACGTCTGTCTTCATCATACGTCCTTTTGCTTTGCAATGAAGTGACCCATATGATCATATTTCAGAAATTCACTCACTATTACCACACTCCATAATTTCAAGTTATTTTCATACAAGGTTGAACACAGCTTTAGAGACATCTTCCTCATACGTCAACCCGTTTGCTTTGCAATGAAGTGACCCATATGATCATATTTCAAAAAGTCACGCACTATTACTGCACTCCATAATTTGAGGAAAATGAATGAAAATTATAAGGTTATATGCTTACCTCAGCCATGCCATACCAAAATAGGGGAACCTCCTTGGATTGTACAGCATCAACATCCTTTATCTGTTCCTTCAACTTTTCATGTACAGCTTCACACAGATACACACATGCAACAGTACTTTTGTCAGAACATATGGAAAGTTAACAAACATGGAAACAGCGACATGAAAGCAGTACAATTCAAAACAATTCAATATAAGTTGGGAAACCATATTTCTGAAACAAGAAAGACGACTACTCACTCATAATACATTGCCAAAGTCTAATTCTATCCCAATTCCCAACACAAATTTCAGAAGATGAGAAAATAAGGAGTAACCCACATGTTTTAAGGGATATCAGAAACAATCTCTCTCAACTCAAGAATCCCATCCATTTGCACAAAAAACCGTACTTACTCCAAATGACTGATGTCAAGAAAGAGTTTTACTCAAGGGGTAATCCTTACGTTTCTGCTCTAAATCTCAACTATTATAAGTGATCCTTTTTCCCATTTTCACTCCTCTCCGAAGTGGTCTTTGTTCCTATATTATCTTTCTTAGTACTTTTTTATTTGATAATTGTAGTCTGTATGTATTTTATTTTGATTATTCGGATAAGATGCTCTGAAAATAGATTTAATTTTTAATCAATAAACATGATCTGGGAAAAATCTAGAATTTTCTGATGAGAAAGTGAGGTGGATATAAATTCACATCTCAAGGCACCTATTAATGCAATGGCTCAATTTCATTTGTGGAGGCAATGTACCTTAGGAGGACCATCATGCTATAAAAAGAGAGAAAACTATATATTCCTTGTACACAATCCTCTAAGATGCTTTCAAATGCATTTGCTCAGTTAACAGAAGGAGATACAGTTTTTAGCAGCAAAAGGAAAGAGAATAAGGAAGAAGGAATAAATAAGTCATGCTAGAGCAAGTTACCTTCTAAACGGGAAAGAAGGTGAGACTGAATGTATTTCCCATTAATCTTTCTTGAACCTTGTGGAATGACAGATTTAGTGTTTTCTTCTGCCAATTTCACCAAAGCCTGCCATTAGAACAACTAAAGGAATCATGACATCACAAGTCTTCGACTATATTCAATCACGTGAACCGTGATGCATGACAACATAGCCTTTAACATGAGTCATTTGACCTAGGATGCATTTAGAATTTAATTTTCTGCAAATCCTCCACAACGTTTTACAACGAAGATTTTCAGAGAGTCTGAGTTAGTCCTTAAGGGTCTATTTGGTTCTAAAAGAAATTAAAATATAGGAAAGTAACTCCCTATTATTCTTTTGTGATTTTTTTTACCAAAAAAGTTGTGTGGGCAGAAGGAAAGTCTTCAAACTTTCTCGTAAGTTTCACATCCAGATTTGACAAGAATTACATAGCTATCCAGGATTCAGTAAGCCCACTGTAAAGTTGGTTTGGGTTCTAGTTGGGATTCAGTTTTGAACTTATTTTTCACTTAGTGGTCAGTTTTTATGTGTTACGTTATTTGCCAGATGACAGTCAAGCAAGTTTTCAAGTATTCCTGAAGGTTTAACACTAGATAGCTACTAAAGTAATCAAAGCTAGGGCTGCTGTAACACTTGTATACATACTTGCTTAAGAGAATTAGTATGCAGTTTTCAGGAAAAAGAATCAGATTGTAGAATTCTCATGGGTCTCGTGCCCTAAGACTTGTTTATCTACATTCCAATTTTGATCCTATTTTTTTGTGTCTCCTTTTTATGTTGGTTAACTTATCACTGGACATCTTTTTTCTTGTACACTGACTGCTACAGAAACCAGAGAGCAGCTTACACTTGTCTTCTACTATCCAACTCCACTTTAACTGTTAAATGCCTTTTCTCCACCCAACCAAATCCTAGAACCTACAGATTTTCTAAGCTTAGCATACAACTTAAGCAACTTTCAAGCTTGTCTAGTATCTCAAAGCAGAGTTGCAGTGAAAGAAGCAATCTGATGCGGATGAGGGACAACTACCATTCTTGCACTATGATGGGAATGGTATGAGTAAAGTGGTTGTCGTAGTGGTTAAAGGTTTATGATATAAAGATCCCATTTTTTATGTTTGGACTGCTAAGAGAATACTTCTGACTATGTTAGCAGAATGAAGTCAAGATGGCTCTTGAAATTAGGCAATAACAGACATCTAACTAAATGCAATTTGCACAGGATATGATTCCAACAATATATCAAAGTCAAGAGATTCAAGACTGGAATTATTTTCTCCTTCCACATGGTGCTTGACCTACAACCATTTTAGTATTACAAAAGGTTTTGTAGAGTGTTAAAGTGGCGACACATGGAAGTAAGAATCTTGATCTCTTGAGACTTAGATTACTCACATGTGATTAAAAAAAAAAAAAAAAAAGCTGATCTCTAGGGACTTAAATTACTCACAAGTGATAACATTATGCTCATGCAAGACGTGCAGACAACCACCAGTCGTAAAATATGTAACCTGAATTTCAAGTTCCAAGACAGCAAGTTCACTTTTGAAGTTAACCAACGCATCCTCCTTTATATGCAACTGTAGAGATAATGGATCAACATAAGATGCCAAATCTATTACACTTGATAGAAAAATCAAATGAAATAACCATATAAACATCCACGCTCTCTCCAATTAATAACACCCAAGAATTATAGTTACATGTATGTTAATTTTCTTGATACAGTTAAGACAAATGAGATATCATATGAAGAAACTAATTTGAAACAGAAACTCATCAAATACATTTTTAATTTTTTCTCACAAATGATGAAAGAGGTGTGTGCATCTTCATCCTTCAGTATATTCAATTCAACCACCTTCAAGTTAGAAATGAGATTGTGAATACGTGAACCTTTTTATATCTATAAATTTGATATACTCATATGCCAAACAAGCCAACAACTCAATTTTAATATTAATGCTTTCATCTCTCAATTGGACCCACTAAGCATTAATCTACGTTCCTGTTGTCTGAGTCTTTACTCTTCAGTCCTATGCTTTTTGCACCAACCCCATGAATTAACATGCCTACTGCTGCTAGAATGCATTCCTAAATGGATATCAATCCAGTCAAATCTATGAAGATATCAACATAGATGGCAACATAAAATGTGGGCCACTGCAATAAATGATGAAGATGAATTTAAATGGCACACTAAAGTAGGAGTCGATTTAGAAAGGACATTGTATGAATACATACAAACCTGCCGTTTGAGGAACCGATTTTGTTGATTGGCTTCACTTAGTTTTTTAATAAGCTTTGTTCTTTCAGAATCAGCCAGCAGTAACTTCAACTGATATAGAGTTTTAACATAAGTTAGCTCTTGAGATTTAAAACTGAAGTAGCCAGGAATGCTAAACCAATAGAAAAAGGAAGTTCATGCATTCGAATGTTGTCAAGGATTTTTTATTTATTTTTAAATCAAAACAATTCAGACCAGTGCATGAGTACCTCATTACTTCTTAAAGGTTGAGAAAGATGATTCTCCTGCGAATCTTTATGTGCATATTCATCATTTCCACTATAAGTTTCTCCCTGAACAGATGATGATTCCTCCAAACTAGTGTGAATTGAATGCCTTCTCCAGAAGACATGGTTCAGTGAATGCTTCCCAGTAGATACTTGACAATCTATCAACCTCTGATATCCCACCTTTAATTTCCAAGTAGTTACAATATGTGGAAGTGGGTGGATATTTCTCCAATCTAATTTTCTTGAACTTTCTCTTGACAACCACAGTACTTGGTTGTCAAGGGAACACCTGTCGAGATTATAATGATATAAGAATGAAACTGATAAATGCTTAACAACATCAACAATGCCATGAATATGAAAGGCTATGGAGATTTACTATAAGCGATGTCAACTAACTAGATTGACAATGCAAGAGCAAATCGCGCAGAACTAAAGTTTTCGATAAGGGTCAAAACAAATGAACCAGGAAAAAAACAATGTGTGTATAGTGTTTTTTCAACTACTACGTGGAGGAATCATCTTAATTTATTTATAAAGGGGCAAAATTTTACCTCACAGTACCTATCTCCATGTTGATAGGTTCCTCCTGAAAAATTGATATAACAAAAAGAGGGTCACGATCCTAACTTGGTCGTAGAAACATGCTAGAACCTGGGATAACTCAACAATTCTCTTAAATCAAAATGATAATTATGAACTTATTTTTTATTTTATTTTTAAAGAAACTAAAGGGAGCAACATGGAAAAGGATCTGGTATAATCTCAAACGATACCTCCACCCCGACCCCAAACACACACACACACACACACACACACACACACACACACACACACACACACACAACACAGTTGCTCCGCCATTAAGCTAAATAGAGCACCGTAATTTATCATAAACAAACCAGAACTTGCAAAAACTCCATCATTGATGATTTATAGCGGAGGAACTTTCAACCTCTTTTCATGTACTTCTCTGTCAAAAGGATACAATCACTAATGATGGTAATTCATGTGCAATAGTTTTAATTTACTTTAACCGCACAATCTAATTAAATTAAGCATCACGCTGTAGCAAAGTGACAATTTTTGACCCGTGGTTGCAAAAAATCAGCTCAAAACACACAGCCCCCAGCACCCAACACGCACAATACAATTAGAGTTTTCATAAAAATGGTTTCTTTTTTTCATGATTTCAGAGTAAACCCATCAATTGAACAATGGAGTTGAACCATTATTGCATAGCAGAGTGATGAATACATTTTCGTACACGGGTTGCCTCAAATTTGAATAAAAACAATAACAATACAAATCAAATCAAAAGAAGAAGAAAAAGGATATGAATTGACTTACTGAAAGATTGTGATTAGCAGCTCTGGTTAGCACTTAGGCAGCAAAGATGGTGTGAAGAGACGAGATGGTTGGAGGAGGAGTTAAATTAATGGAGAAAGAAAGGGGTCAATGAAGGCATTTTTTAACCAATAAAAAGAGGCCACATGTATAATTGCCACGTTTGCATTGTTATATAAATTGTGGATATGATATGTGGCAAATTGGAGTTTCAGTGTCGTACGTGATGGGTAAAGGCCCAATTTGGTATTTCGAACAAAAATACTAAAATTAAAGGGAAATAGCCCAAAATGCCACCATTTTTATAATTGTAATTGAAAATACCATCCTTTTTTAAAAATTTTGGAACTATGACCTATAAATAGAATTTTATTGTCCCCTTATTGCACAGATATCACTTTTGCTGAAATTTTATTGTCTCTGTTTTGCTGAAGTTCTCTCTCGCCTCTGTCTCTTCGCTGCCCTCTGTTTCTCTTCACTCTCCGGTGGCTTTGCTCCGAATCTGTGGTCCTTCAGCTCTCAGTCTCTCCTCACTCAGCTCCGACTGTCTCTTCTCTCTTCCTCTCCCAGCGACAGGTACTGTTCATCGGCATTTTCTTACAGTTTAAGGGTTTCTCTCAAGTTGTTTTAGGGTTTATGCATTTCTCTGAAATTGGCTGAGGGGTTTGTTCGAAATTGGTTGAAGGTTTAGGGGTTTCGCTGAAATTAGTTTAGGGGTTTGTTCGAAATTGGTTGAAGGTTTAGGGGTTTCTCTGAAATTGGTTTAGGGGTTTCATCGAAATTGTTTTAGGGGTTTGTCTGAAATGATCTGAGTATGATGATTCCTTGTTTCAAACAGTGAATGGGTTTGTTCTTTGTGGACTGATGCTTGCACTGCTGTTGTGTTGCTGTTGCTGTTGCTATTGCTGTCGTATTGTGTTTTTTTGCTAGTGTATTGCTAATGTAGTGATGTTGTGTTGGCATTTTAGTGCAGTTGTATTTTTAGTTTTAGTATGGTTTTATTATGGTTTTTGTAGCAGTTATTGAATGGTATTTGGTGGCTTAGTATGAGTCTTTATGAGCATTGCATTTAACCTTCTTAGAAGTCTAATTGGTATCTATTTTGTTTGTTGAAGATGATATCTAAAGTGTAAGACAATTAACCTATGTATGGTGATTTCTTCTCTGTGGATCATTACCAAAAAATACTCGCTGATTATATTTTACGTAGAAAATGTGGCCATGAAAAGAATTTGTGGCTAAAACTCCATGATGGAAGCAACCATTTTGAAATATCTTAAGCAAACTGTTGGTGGCTTGCTAAATTCCTTAATTTTTTTCTCTTTATCTTCCAACGAGGTAGTGACCCTTCACATTACACTCAATTGTGCAAAGGATTTGCATGGTTGTCTGATGGAATCGAAGAATAATTTACATATAAATAATTTCCTTTGTTATCGTTCGTAGTTTTTCATATATGAAAGAAACTTCTAGATTGATAAAATATCTCAAGACAGAGTTTGACAAAATCAAGTATTGTATAAATATTTGAACTTGTAAACTCCCAACCATATCATACTTTTTGTTTGAGAATAATGCTTGTTAATTCAACATATTTTTGTATAACTTTGTTTACTAAGTTTAGGGCTTGCATATTGGATATGGATGAGTTTTGTTTAGAACCATATGTGGTGTAATATGAGTTGTTTAAAAGTTTGCTGTTTTGTGCTTGATCATTGTGTGCTTAAAAGAAAGCGGGAAATGAGTGAAGATGGGAACCTACCAGCAGCAGCTGTGGTTTAGAGAAATGGGGACATTGATTTTGCTATAAGCTAACTGTTTAAGCTTTTGCTTTTGTTGTTTGTGTATGGATACTTAGAGAAGTCTGTTTCTGAGGAGAACTTATAATTTTGTAATTGTACATGTCTTACAAACATTTTATACCGTTTTGATGGTTTATTTATGAATTTATCTTTCATTTTTTGTTAAGAAAAAACTGAAGGGATGGTGCCAATTTCTTTCATTTTCTTACATTTGAAAGGAGGGCCATAGTAGAGTCAGTACTGTGGTTGCCACTAATTCATAGGAAGTAGAAATCTAAATTCTGTGAATAAACTGGCTGTCACTTCAATTCACATGCTCGTTGACATACTTTAGATTAAGAATTAGTTGTGGTTTCACCTTACATGCATTTTATTGGAGTTTTATGGCTACACGTGTTTTTATGGTAAAACAGTGGCTGTATGAAGCTGCTGCTATAGCTTTTGAGGCTATACCACGTACTTTGGCTTAGAATTGCGGGGTGAATATGATTAGAACAATGACGGCGCTGCAGGGAAAGGTTTGAATCTGTTTTGTATGGCTTTGTTCAGTTTTTTTATGATTTGTCATTTCTATATACGTTCTGATGCATCATTATTATTTTGGTCAGAATATGATGCATCATTTAGATCCTAACCACAATTTTTTTTCCATAGCATGCAAATGGTGAAAAATCATGGATTGGCATTGATGGTAACACTGGTGTGATAACTGATGTGAAAGAGAAAAAGATAGGTGGATATCTTTTTGGCTTACTATTGTTGCTCTCTTTTATTTCCTTCGCTATCTCAATATTCACATTTGTTGGGTGATTTATATTTGCTGAAAGCTCTGAAATAGGACTTTTAATGTAGTATTGTTCTCAAATGTATCCATTATATGTCCCTTTATTGATATGGCATAAGTGTCAATCTTCTGGTTTATATTGTCGATTTGCTTCAGTAGTAGTTCTAGTTTAGAGCTTCTCCCAATATATTTCGACAGCACTCATGTGAGGGGAAGTGCTGTTGTCGTGGTTATTAAAAAATTTCCCAATAAATTTATTTTGTTGGTAAGGCTGTTCATTTTGAGGATTTATGATGTCAGATATGGGATGCCTACAACGTGAAGGGCCAGAGTTTTAAAACGGCCATAGAAGCTGCTTGCCTACTTCTCAGAATCGATGACATTGTGAGTGGGATGAAGAAGAAGCAGCCTCCTGGTGCCAAAGCTCATTCCAAGCCTCAAGTTGAGACAGAAGGCGATGCAGATAATGAGCAAATAATTCCGGAGTGCTTATGGAGAGCACGTGGTTATCTCAGTTTGAATGAAGTTTTGCTTTAAAGAAGAAAAAAAGGAGCATTATAAGTTTGATGAGGATATTTTTTAGGTTTGTAATGTCACCTTAACTTGGTAGTGTGTGTTTTGTCCCTCTTCTTTCTTTCTCAATCGACGAGGTGGAAAGAAGAGAAGTCTTCTTATTGGAGAATGCTAATGTTAGTTTCACATGTCATCTGTGTATCGAACACAATTTCTTTGTTCAACTTCGTGGATTGGCACAGTGGAGCTTATTTCTACCATTCTTCTGAATGATTGTTAACAGTCCAAACTTAGTTATTGACACAAATATGTACTTTTCTAAAAGTAAGAAAACAAAAAGTTTTTCATGGCCAAGCATCAATTTTAATAAGCCAGTGTGGCACCTAAAACACACAACGTACGGCACTGTACACAAACTTGTGGAGGAAAGGATTCATATTGAGCATCTATTTTATCCACTTAGGGAGAGTAAGAATTGATCTTGTCACTCCCATATTCGGCCAATATGCCACGTATTGATTCAAAGCAGAGCTTAAAAATGAAACGAAAGCAGATAAAAAACCCTAGACACGGCCAGCTGATGCAACTGAAATTGGCAAATAGCAAAGATGACATGAAGTCTGGGACTTCACAAGCGAGGCTGAACGAGGATGAAGCTGTGAGGGTTGCATACAAGCATGGGACGCCTCTTGAAGGAGGCAAAATTGGTGATTCTGAGCCTGTGGATTTATTTTCCAGTCCTCATCATATTCCAAAGTAGGGCAATATGCCTACAATACAAAGGCAATACGAAGGCAATACGAAGGCAATATGACCACAATAAATATACAATACGAAGGCAATAGTAGGGCAATATGGCCACAATAAATATACAATACGAAGGCAATAGTAGAGCAATATAAGTACAATATAAAGGCAATATTAGGGCAATATACATATAATACATACACATTACAGTATTAAGGGAATACAAACACAATACAAATGCAATATTAAGTCAATGTACATACAATACATACACATTACAGACAACATTTCACACATGCGAAAGAAATTGCCTCCCAAACTGAACAATACTATCTATCCCACGAAGGGAAAATGAAGGCAACAAAAGATCCATGTACTCGGGTGAGATGAACTGAAGCAGCATTCACCGTTACTACAGGTCCATCAAAAGATCCATGTCTTTGTCCTTTCTTCTCGCTGCATGCACGAGGCTATGATGAGCCATTCCATCAAAACCCATATTTAGTACCTGCCAGACACCAGCTACATCAATTTCACTCCAATTGTGGTCTGGTGAGATGACCGAAGCATAATCTCGGAACATTTCGAAGCCGTTGTTGAAACATTCAACCATTTCATGGTTATATTCTTCAGATTGTGTGAATGTTTCGAGGGCATTTTTCTTTGTGTCTTCCAATTTCAACTTCAAGGACTCTAACTCTTTGCTCCGACTTTTTGCTTTAAGAGCTTGCTTCACCTCTCCAGCGTATGCTTTGTTCAACTTGTTGGCCAAGTTTCCCATAACTTGGCCATGAATATCGCACTTACTCTCCCACCAATCCGTTGCCTTTGACATATATTGGAGGTGGTGCTTGACGGCGGAGATTTTGTCAAGCGGATCATGAGTGTCAGCCTCACTTCCAGATGAAGTGGGATCATGATTGGGAGTCCGAGGTGGAGATGGGAATGGCACATGCCAGGGCTGGTCCCCCGGGTAACTCACATGCTCGTTAGGAGGGCGTACATCTGACATGTTGAAGTATTACTGGGGACAATTCACAGCTGTTGCCTGCAACCAAACAAATAGAGGTACATTCAGTCTCCAGTTGTAAACGACTATATGGTTAGGTTGAGTGGAGAATATTTGCCTTTCAGTAAGACTAATTACCTTTCCCGTTAAGAAGGTGCCTCTGTTGCAGTTCTATATAGGAAGGTTCAGTTATATGTACGAACTTATATGAGGTAAATTGGGTTTTGTGTTGGTGCATTAAATTGATGGGATTCAAAACTACACCATTAACTCCTTGGCTGTAAGTTACAGCAGTACAACATGACATTAACAACAATAAAATTGTATCTCTATGTATTTTTGGCAACTGGGCAAAAATAATGTTGACGAGTGGGTTCAGATTCTCCTCCTAAACGTATTTTTGGCAACTGGGCAGCTGTGTTCAAGCACCCCAAATTAGGAGGGGCAGAGTACACTTACACTTCATTTCTTTCAGTACCATTATCACCACCATGCATCTCCTCCACCTCGCTAAAATCAATCATATCCATAAAATCTGTCCCTACTTCACCTCCCAAATCAGTGACATTTGTATTATTCCAAGTTACTTCATTGCTTTCAACAATGGCAACTGAAGAATGACCCATCCGACTACTATCTGTCGTGATATGCATACTATGAACTACATCATTTGTCAGTCCTTTATCTTCTATACTCATGAGTAAGGGAGCTAGTTTTGAAGGTGTTACCTCGGAATTGTACTTCATAAAAAAATTGACATCATCATCGTCCTCAATCTTTATGCACTTCCACTCATTCGAGGCCACCAAAACTGAGAATTTTAAGCAAACCTTGTCTTCCCTGCTGTTTGTATTACCAATCTGATGCACACGGTCTAACAGTTCAGCAAAATTGATGGTCCGTGGAACTATTAAGCCTTTTGAGTCACCCCCTTCGTATTTGCACATCTTCTTCGAGGTGACCCATTTTCCATTGTAGCACACGAGAATAACAATTGTCTCCATTTCTGACCATGACAAAACAACATTTCATTCACACAATATAACCACAATAACCATACAATACAATAGCAATATAACCACAATATAACAGCAATATATAGGCAATATAATGGCAATATAACAGCAATACGACTGTAAAATAAGAGGAACACATCAGAATCACACTATACAGATCTACTACATCAAATAGAAATTCCCAAGTTTCAAGATTCACATATCCAGACCAATCTAAATGCAATTGGTACAAACCCAGATGAATGAGCATGAATATTCAACAAAACCTAACCCAAATAAATTAAAGCCAAAACGAATTTAACACAAACCCAAACAATCAAACTATAACCCATTTCACATAATACTGATATTAAGAAAATAACCATCAACACTACCTTTTCGAGGTCGGCAATCCAGTAGAGCTTCAAGGTTGCAAGCAGCTATTCAGAAGACATAGCTAAAGGGAGGGGTTCGCGATTCCAAACAGAGAGCAAGAGATCGAATAGGGGAGAAAGGGACATAACGAAGCTAGAGAGAGACAGCTGCGCTATGAGAAACAGAGCAAAGAGAGAGACAGAGAGTTGTGCTAGAGAGACAGAGAGAGAGCCAAGAGAGAGAGAGCCAAGAGCGAGAGAGCCAAGATAGAGAGAGCCAAGAGAGACACAGAGAGCTGTGATAGACAGATACCAAAGAGAAAGAGAGCTGTGCCAGAGAGAGAGAGAGAGCTGTGTGAGCTTCTTCTCTCCAAAATTTCTGAACTTGTGAAAAATCAGCAATAAGTGGGCAATAATTTTATATTTATAGGTGATAGTTGTACAAAAATTGGGAAGGGATGGTATTTTTAATTAAAATTATGAAATGGGTGTCATTTAGGGCTATTTCCCAAAATTAAAAGCTAAAGAAGCAGTCTTGGCAAGAAAATCGAACTCAGAAAATCGTGGGCTCTCTTTCTCCTCTTAAGAGAAATTGAAAATCTGACCCAAAAAAGAAAGAGAAATTGAAAACAATATATATATATATTATAAAAGATCGCCCCAACCGTGGGTCATTACGGTCATTATAATCCTTATAGAGAAGGTAAAACTACCTCGGAAGACTCGAGGTCAATCAAGGGTCAAACTACCCCAACTGGTCAACGGGCCCACGACCTCCAAATTCTGATCCAAAGTTTCTATGAGTTCTACAAAGTATAGGACACTTGTCCTGCAAGTTGGTCCAGATCGACGGTCGGATCGCTCACGATCGCATGATCTGACGGTTATT